>NW_022900921.1:6194840-6224342 GCF_012274545.1 Fukomys damarensis | reverse complement strand
ATTTATCAGTTGTTATTTAGTGCACAGGAGCTATTAAGCTAGATTCCTAGGAGATTCATTTATTATCCATAGCTGCTTAAAACTTCTTTTTTTTCCCAATTCTACAAATGCTTATTTGGTGCCTTTTGTGTGCCAGCACCTACTCTGAAAGATGGTACCAAGACCATGACACACTGCTATCTCTTACAAATGCAGCAAGTGACTCTGTTCAACACAGGAGAGCCGGAATCGAGTTTAAGTCAGAAGACCTGGGTCCAAGGCAAGGTCCTGACCTGGGTCCTCTGGGCCTTGGCAAGGATGAGTCCCTCGCTAACAGAGAGGCCTTTTGTGTGCCAGCACCTACTCTGAAAGATGGTACCAAGACCATGACACACTGCTATCTCTTACAAATGCAGCAAGTGACTCTGTTCAACACAGGAGAGCCGGAATCGAGTTTAAGTCAGAAGACCTGGGTCCAAGGCAAGGTCCTGACCTGGGTCCTCTGGGCCTTGGCAAGGATGAGTCCCTCGCTAACAGAGAGGCTGGGCAGGTTAAATAACCTCCCTGCACCCTGGTTTTCTCACATGCAGAAATGCGATAAAAATCCTTAGCTCACATGGTTGCCGCAGAGATTAAACGAAAGAGAACATGGGAAAGCTTTCTGCAAGACTCAAGCTTGAGGCATATGCACGCATCATTCTAGAAATTCCTCGGCCCCTCTATGGTATCACCTCATTTAACCAGCAGGTTTAGTTAATGCCTAGGACAGAAATTTCATGAATATGGACCTTGGGAAAAGAAAAGAAAACTCAGCTGAGTCCAAGGAATCTAAACAAACGTGCACTGCTGACCAATGGCACATAAAACACCCAAGGATAATTAAGTCTCATAGCAACTATTTCCCCCTTTTGAGTAAACTCAGAGAAGCAAAGGAGCTTGCTGGAGTCACACAGCAATACACAGAGCTGTAACTTGTGCATGGAGTGGCCAGTCTCCTCTATACCAAGTTTCCTTAAGAAGAGAGAGGGGTCAGTGTTTTATGTTGTCCATGAATGCTGCCCAGCTCCATCCCTGAGTCAGTAACCCCAGACGGTCTGTCACAAGGGACCTCCGAACTCCCTAACCGAACTCCTTTCTCCTCATCTCACGATTCTATTATTCTGCAAGAAACCCACAAGGGAGGAGCCTGTCAGAGCGGGGAGGAAAGGCATGCATAAGCCAGTTTCTTTATCAGCCTTTCCCATGCTTGTGATTTGGGGCTGCAAGCAGGAAAGGGGAGCTGTAAGTAATGCTAATAGCGTCATCAGAGGAGCTCCAGATAACAAACAGCTCCTGCAGCCCCAGGAAGGAAGCGCTCTTGTGCCCTGTGGGTTTTTGTTACCATCAGGTCTTGGAGATGAGGTTCAGGGAAGTCAGACGGGATGGGCTTAGAAACCCCACTCATTCACGTCTGCCCCACAGTCCCCCAAAAGAGATACAAAGAATGGACACCCCGAGGTAAGGCTTTGTCTTTCCTGGCAGACAAAGGAAGTTAAACCATAGCAAGGAGATTCCAACAGCTGGGAGGAGAGGAGGGCGATTCTATCCTTGCTGATGGGACAAGAGATTGCTCCCATTTGAGGGCTGAATAGGGAGGAATTGAGTCTCAGGGAAGAAGCTATAGGGAGGCGCATTCTATATTAATGAAAGGAGGGTGGTCTGGCAGAATGGCGCAGAGGGGCTCACTCTGGACAAAGTGATTACTTTGATGCCAGAATGTCCTAGAAGTGAAGAAGCCTCGAAGGGATGTCACAGAGCATGCCTGGTGACGGCAGCATGAGCAGATGACTCCCGATCCTGTCCCAAACTAGGACTCTGATCGGGGGTAGTACAATGCTGCGGTCAAGATCATAGACTCTGGGATGGGAGAATCCAGGTCCCCCACTTGTTAACTCCACTTTATTACTTCACTTTTCCAGGCCTCAGTTTCCTCTACAAAACAGAGATCATAACAGCAGGGACCTTACAGAGGATGTCAGAGCAAAACGAGTTAACAAAGCCTGTGAAGTACTTAGAGAGTATCGGACACAGGACCAGTGCTCAGTAGGTCTTCACTAAGCAACAAGACGTACCTGACAGTGGTCTGGGCTACAGGCTGGGCAATCGTATATAAGACAGATCCCCAGTCTTATAAAGAAATTCACATAATTTTATATGTGGCTAAGAGCTTTGCAGAAAGCTAAGAAAATAGTAGAATGGAATATAATCGGGTATCTTTGAGGAAGGGGCTAGGGAATATTACATGAGGAAGGGCTGTAACATAGGATGGGCCTTTCTGGGCTGAGCCAACCATGATAAGTTGGGGGAATCCAGGTAGGTGACAACACAGACACCTCCAGGGCAGATCAGAGCTTAAAGGTTAAGAACAACAGCAACAGAAAGCCCCATGTGTGGAAGAGATACGGAGGAGGGAAAAAGCTATGGGAAATGAGATCAAGCAAGCAGACAAGGTACTATCATATAGGGCCCCCAAGGAAAGGGAGTTTGGATTTTATTTTAAGGCAAAGTGGAAAAACCCCTGAAGGTTTTAGGCAAAGGAAGACTAGTGCAATGTATATATTAAACAGATCATAGGCTTCACATATAAAAGTCTCCATGCATGCACCTTCCTGTTCTTTCTCCATGTGCAGAAATCTCTAAAGCCTTAAAAGAGCTTGGAGTCTCCAGGTGAAAGACGTCAGAGCAGGAATGACATAGACTGGCCGATGCTGGGCTGTCCCCAAGTGAAAATACGTTTTATTGGTCTACACCAACGGAAGAGGAGAGAAAGGAAAACAGGACAGGAAAAGGAGGGGAGAGGGAAGGAGTAGACTCTGGCTGTCCATGGGGGACTCAGAGAAGGAGCAGAGGAGACAGAGAACTTCTCGCTATTTATTACACAGCACCTTGAAAAGAATAGGTTATTTATTTATTTTAAATAAATCCGTGGACTCAGTCAAGGGCCAGGTCAACCGAGACGGGCACAGGGAGCCAACTACTATCTTTGGGAACAGTGACTATGAGGAAAAGATAGGGGCAGGAAATTAAAGGGGCAGCATCGCTAGGATCCTAGCTCCCTTTTTAGAAGTCAGGGATGAGGCAAATAATATTTTCCTTCACCAGAACCCAGAATCCCTTTTTTTGT
Organism: Fukomys damarensis; assembly: GCF_012274545.1. Taxonomy (NCBI): domain Eukaryota; kingdom Metazoa; phylum Chordata; class Mammalia; order Rodentia; family Bathyergidae; genus Fukomys; species Fukomys damarensis. The sequence goes on along the minus strand of NW_022900921.1, from coordinate 6,221,200 downwards.
TTGTTTGTCTTTTGGTTGTTTTGTTTTGGTACCAGGGATCGAACGCGGGGCCTTGTGCTTGTGAGGCAGGTGGTGGAACCCCTGAGCTCAACCCCCAGTCCCCAGAATCCCTTTGTGAGTCCTTGGCATATATGCCTCGTGGTCTACTAGAGGCTACAAAAATACCCCGGCACAGGCAGTTGGTTTTCGGGCCATAACTGCTAAGCCTGGGCATGCAAGGCCAGGCCTTGCTAATCTCCGCTTGGACATCAGGTAGCGCCTGTGTTCACAGTCACTCACCCACAACTATCCACTAAGCACCTACCCATGTGGAGCATAATGCAGCAGCAGCACACCAGAAAGACAACCTCCTGTTCTTTTCTCACCACATTAGCCACCAACGACGTACAAGACGGACCAGGCTCCTCCTCTCAGAGAAAAACATCATTTCTGGTGCTGATAAGAGCCCTTTAGAAAATAACAGTACATTATAACAGGGCGTCTCTGAGGAAAGGACAAGGGGACAAGAACTAGGACAGGTGGGGAAGCAGATATCCCGATAGGAAGAAAAAAAAAGACAAACAGAGGAAATGTTTCACTTAGTGAGGAATGCTACAGCAAAAGTACAGCAGGAGAGGGGCGGAGTAGGGGAAGGATCTTAAGAAGTAGATTTTTGTGAGGGACATCTAGGAAGTCATGAATTCGGGACCTGTGAGGTTTTAGACATGGGGACAGGAAAGAGTCAAGGATACCTCCTTTATTTCTGGGTCATGCAAAAGATGCTGGGGGAGTTTACCAAGAAAGGGAGAACAGCAGAGCCAGACTTGTGGGAAGAAGACCCTGACTTTGGGTCTCAACGTCCTTTTTGATGTTCAAATAACGCTAGCAGGTAGACAGAAGATAGGTGTCAAGAGCATACAGGGGTAAGTGAACTCTGGGGCATGGTTGGGAGCTGATACGAATCAGAAGGCCTACATTCCAGGGGAGTGTGAAAGCTTTTTGTTTATAACCTAGACTCCTTCCATCTTTCTGCTCCACCATCTTTAGAAAAGCCCTCATCCTGTAGTCCAAGATGGCTGTCGGAGCTCCAGCTTTGAAGCGTGGTCAGAAAGAAAGCACTGATGTTCCTTCTCTGCCTTTACGTCTGCCCTGACACCCTGGGAAACGCATTTCCCCTCCACAGACCTGTTTCCCCACCTGATGTGTCAAGTTCCTGGTTGCTCTAACACAAGGTGACTCTGTCCAAACGAAGGGTGAGTGGCTTCCATCCAATGCCTTCTTATAACACAGTCACATGTGTAAGGCACTAATTCTACTGAGAAACTGACCTTTAAATATTCCATTTCCTTATTGGTGCTTTGGACAGGAGCTCTCTGGGGAGCTCCAAGGGTAATCGCTTTTGCCGGTGCTTGGGAAGGGGCTGACTTTGACACAAAGCTGCTCTCGCTTGCAAAGTTTAATTTAGCTCTTTTGTCTACATGAAATTCCCTGGGAATTATCCTTTCTGCGGTGCCAACCACATCACACGGCTGCCCATTTCCAGCGGAATTTAGACTTGCCCTTTCTGCTAAGGATCCCGGTTGCTCTGACTGCCAGGGTCAAGCGAGCTGCATGCCTTCCCCACGGGCTCCTGTCTCTGGGAACCGTGGGTAATCTGAGCCAGCCACTGGGTGTCAGCATTGCTTTGTCTAATTAAAGGGAAGAAAAGAGACTCCTGTGCTTGGGGAGTTGTTTACGCAGTAAGTTTGGGCTCTGATGTGAACGCAAACACTTTGCAGTGCACACTTCACAGCATTCACATTTGTGCAGCACCAGGAATCATTATCATCACATCCAGACTCTCCCAGCTCATCTCAGCTTGCTGCGTCCTCCACCTGGATCCCTGCCACGATCCCCACTTTCAATTCTGAATCCCCGCAGTCTGCCTTTTCCATCAGGTTAGAATCAGGACTCTTACCAGGCTCATTGGTAGCATAACAACCTCCCCTGTCACTGGAGGTTTGCAAACAGATGCTAAAAACTTCCTGGCAGGGACTTTTGCACAAGAAATTAATACAAATATATATCTTACAAATATAAATGCAAAAGTCCATATGTTGAATATGGATGTGCGGGTTTATGTGCATTTATATGGGTAAATTATACTAGATGAGATGTGCTATCTTTTGGAAAAACTTGCCCACCTATTCCTGCCTCCAAACCCCAAAGCAGCTCTGTTCCTGTTTCAGAGCTGTCAGGGATCCCCTACCACCCATAGCGATGTAAATTCATAGTCTCCTAGCTTGCAAAGAAAACTTCCACTCCCGGCTGTCCGCAGCTCATCAGCCTCATTTCCGGTCTCAAACATCAGGAAGAAGAAACTTTTCCACAAGGAATCTCCCACCCTCCCACCTGCCAGGCCTTGGCTCACTTCCCACCCCACTCTTCGCCCCAGGGCAACTTCCATTCATCTTTCCAGAGGCCTCCTCTGGGAATTTCCTGGGGAACCCTGGGGATTCTTCTACTTCTCAGCAGCCTCAGCCTTCCCTAGGCACCTAGAGGGCCTGGACTGGCTACATAACATACCCTTCTCGCAACGGGTCAAGGTTATCTGTTACGTTTCCCCCACCCGCACGCTAGATTATAAATACTCTCAAAGGCATCCTGAGCTTTTCATCTTCACATCTCTTCTTCATCCTCTTTCACCTCCGGCTCCTGCCACTATGGCGGGCAGGTGACTGATACTCAGCAACAGTTTGGTTTAACAGAATTCAGTGAAACCTGTGATGTTATTAAGCTTATTTTGCTCACTCTGCAACAGACCTTGCGTGTATCTCCAGTGGCAGTCACCCTGTTTAAGGATTTGCCCAACTTTTCCCTTCATCTGATGATTCTTGCCCTATGTGGGCACCCTGAGCTACTTTTTTTCCAAAGACTTCGTCCTTTACATCCACTCAGATTTAGCTCGAGGAAATTTGTTTCATATGGAAACCTTGTATAACTTACCTGTATTTCCACACAAAAAGAACACAGCCTGAAAGCATTCAAAGAATGCCGTGAAAGTCAAGCGACACAATTAATTATAGACAAATCACCTATGATAGGCAGACAGGGCCAGGTCCTCGAGAGCACCAGGACAAAGGTGGAACACGCCACAGCCGCACCAGAAACACACTGGCTGAAAACCGGGCCTCAAGGTAAAGACAAGATGACCAGACCTGCACACTGAGCCTTATGAAATCTAGACGGACACCAGCTGCTCCGGTGGTGACCAGAGACCTCTGGACCCACCACTTCCTAGGAGAATCTTTGTTCTTCCCATCCACACTTGATATGTGACTTGTTTCCCAACTGAACCACCATTACCTAAGCAACTATACTCCAAATCTTATTGGATGTGCATGGCCGTGGCCTATGCTATACTCACATGGGTTTCACCCTATAAAACTCTGTAAAGCGGGGTCCCTGGGCTACCCACTCGGGACCCCTCCTGCCCCTCAGGATATGCTGGAGATGAAATATGAAATATTGTATTCCCAACCTGTTAGCTGTATGATACACTGAGTTCTTGTTCTCTAGAAGTCAAAGAATGAGTCCTAGGAACCGTGAAGTTTAAGAGTAAGAAGTTATTTATTGAAAGGAAAGCTCCAGACTTGTTCCCACTGCTCAGCACTTCACCCGACCTCCAGGACAGCCCAACTTAAGCGGTGTTCTCTGAGCACTTCCACCCGTCAGAGCTGGACGGACACGCAGCGAGGCGGGGAGGGAGAGGTGACAGTTTAGACACAGCCTTGCTTTTTCACCAAGCTCTTGGCTGGTAAATAAGACATAAATGAACACGTGACTCGGATGGACCGTGTAAAAAGGAAATCCAGAAAGCTGTACGCACCCACAGGATTGGTATCGAACGCAAAGTCAGGAGAAAGAAATGATCCCAAGAGGAGTGACACCACTGGGCATAAGGAAACCTCTTCAGATGCTTACTTTATAAGCTGGAATAACTAACTGCTCTCCCTGGACCCTTCACCTCCCCACTCTCTTGGACTTCCAGCCCTCTGAGCAGGAATCATTCATTTCTGCACCACCAACAGCAGCAACAGATCAGGAGGCAAACACTGGGCACTAGAATATTTGGTTGGTGCACGGATGTCAGGTAGATGAATGAAGGTCACAAGGGCAACAAATGTGCAGATCCTTTGGCACCCTTTAAGTTGCCCCTTTTATTTGGCTGCCTAATTATATGGTTCCCAAATCTAGCAGCTTATCAGACAGATCCAGGAGCTTTAAAGTATGTATTCCTGGAATGTGCTGCCTTGGGTCTTCAGATTCAACAGATATGGGGACCTGGGAATCCATATTTTAAAAATAAAAGTAATCGGGAGTCCGATTCATGTCCTCTGAGAGCCCATGTTTGGGGAATGCAAGTCTAACTCACGTTAGGGTCCCTCTAGCACCATACTCAGGTGCTCTATCCTTGCCCTGCTCAGCATCCCTTTTACGAGTGGCTCAACCCACTGAGAAAACTGCACAAAGCACATAGCCCCATGACCGGTCAATTTCAAAAGGGAGCTGCAGCGATAGCCATGGTGATAATGCGCTGCCATGTATTCAACAGCCAACAAGTATCAGACGCTCTGCAACGTGCTTCTACGGACAGCTGCTCATGCTATCCTGTCAGCAACCCTGACGAGGCAGGCACAGTAACAAACGAAGAAACGGAGACACAGAAAGACCAGTTTGCCTGGATGTGCTAAGTCTGAATCCAAAGCCAAGGCGACGTCAGCTCCAAGTCCCGTGATCAGCACATATGAAGATGATGTGCAGACGCATTACATAGGTAGCACGGTAGTAAGAGAGTAAGAGGATGAAGCCCCGCTAAACCCAAGGAGCTTCACGGGGGAGCACTTAGAGAAGTGAGAACAGCACCAGAGGTGGAGTAAGCGTTCTAAATTCAGATCTCAGTGCTGTCGGGAGCAATGACAGGGACAGCAAATGTAGGACGTAGTGGATTCTGCACCAGCCACTGTTCTGAGTACCTGACCCAGAAGTACTGATTTAATCTTCATCACACCCGAGCAGGTAAGTGCTGTTAAGTCTATCAGAGGACAGGGGAGGTAACTGAGGCACAGAGATGTTAAGAAATTTGTTCATAGTCACACAGCTCCCACTTCTGACCACCACGCTGTACAGGGCTTGACCAAATGAACTCTGGTGATCTATGCCCTTTTCCTTGTTGTAGGCCTCAAACACAAAAGGCGAGAGTTGGTTTACATGATGCCCACGGGTTCTTCCAGGTTAGCCTAAAGTTACTTAAAGGTTATAAAAAAAAAAATCCCTTTTTTCTGTAATAGTATTTTTAAATGAGATGCCTTCTAGATGAAGAATGAGACGAAGCCAAGGAATGTGGTAGAGGATTTTCCGAGGTCATGACTCGATCCAGCACAGCCTCAGAGAATACCTGGGGACCAAGAGGAGTGACCTCCTCCCTTACTAGGACACATTATGGCCAAGGACCTTAAGAAACTCACTGCCCATTACAAAACAATCTGCAAGAGCCACTTTCCCTGACTGCTTTGGAAAACACAGGCTAAGACAAGTCAGCTCCAGCAAAGAGGAGTCTTACACGACAGGGGAGAAGTCACTGACCTCTTTCAGCATTGATTTTTCTCATCAGTAAGATGAAATAATAACGACACCTTTCTCACAAGGTTGTCATGAGGTTTAAGCCAGATGATACAAGTAAAAACAGCATTAACAGTAGGTACTATCACAATAAAACTAGTACAGGCTCTGTAGATGGTTGCAGGCATTTTTCTAAGGAGTTTACAGCCTCTCAGTCAATTATAAAAACAAGTTTATAATTCCACTGCAAAATGATCTCACACCCTCTTTCCGAATCCACTTCAGGGAGTCACTCATTAACTTCCAGGCTATCTCTTTCATGTATATGATCTTTATAGAGGTAGAAACCATCCCTTCTCACTGACGGATGTATTTCTAGCACCTGGATATCTCTCAGGAAATAATTTCTTAAAAATCATACGAGCAGTCTCAGGAAGGATTAACTAGTCAGTAAGTTTGCTGTTATTAAGACAGTTAACACTGATTGAGCCTACATACATAGCATTAATATTTAATAGTAATAGGATGAGCACATGAAACATAGCACCCTGTAGAAATGATCTCATTTAACGTGCATGGTAACATGTGGAGGCATGTAAGGTTTGATTGTGACACCCATCTTATGCAGACACATGCTGTAACCAGCTCAAGTGGCTCAGATTTACATGTAAAAAGCACAGGTCTCCACCAGGCACACACCGTCTCACAAGGCCACACTGCCTGTGCAGGATACCACTCTGAAAGTACTCCAGCAGTGAGCCTCCTTCACTCTGCAATCGCCTCTTCTTCGTCAAAATCCTTTCATTGCACCCAGAATGAAGTGCACAGAGGCAGAACTTTAAGGACCCTAATGTCTCGGTGCCTGTCATATATTTTCACAATCTCCTCGGATCCCAACGTAACGAATGAGGCCCTGTAGTTCAAGTTTCGCCAGTGGCAGATGAGAGGGCGCTGGATAGCATGGCAGCTGAAGGACAATATATTTTAAGGCAAATGCAATGAGCTGGAACGACAGGATTTTCTCCAAGAGCCTTAATGAGGTGAGCATGACCTCCGAAGGGGCCAGAATTCCAACAGCAAAATTAGAAAGGCTTATGGAGATCTCTATGCTAATCAGCCACACTCCACTGGAGCAGTTGTGTTCTGCACAATGACCATTCGCCATATGCAATCAGGGCATCGTTCAGTCAGGTGACCGACAGAAAATGATGACTCAGAGTGCTGGGGATGGCACCCTGAGAGAGGAGGCAGGGCAGGATAAGAGTGATAGGAGCCCCATAAAGAGTATTTTCCAGTGGGAATTCTACCGCACACCTTTCCTGCTTTGCAGTTTATGTTACGCTGCAGTAAAAATCCTTTGTTTCAGACTTGACAAGAGCAGCGTACCTCTGGGCTCCAAACAGGGATGACAAGGAGAGTAAAACAAGAAAATGACTGCATCTCGAGGGAGAGTTTTGCTTCCTTCACAGCTAATCTTTGCTCTTGGCTGGAGGGCCGCATCCTGCCATGGTAAGGGGAAATGCCATTTCCTTTGGCCTGGCCCAAGGAAACCTTCATCATTCCTCACTTTGGTTTTGTTTGGGATTAAAGGAATTGATAAAAGTTGAGCTGGGTAGCCACACACTTTGTACAGACAAAAGCCCAAACCAAAACAAAACAGAAGCAAACAGATCTGACTTTCTCTAGTTTATCCATACCCACGCCTGTAGGAATCAACAACAATCAAAGAAAAGCAACATCTGAAGAGGAACCACAGCACCCTGTGCTATTTGCAATGCCATTTGAACGGATTTTTAATGGTTTTCAAAGGATGCCTTGGCATCGCCCCAGAAATACTGAATCCTAATCACAAAGGGAAGCAGAGGAGAGACGATCTGGGTTTTTAAATCAGCCACCCAGAAGATTCTGACGCAGGACCAGCCCTGAGAATACGTGCTATGAACCACATTTCCTTGCATGATCTTCCTCTGGGGAAGCAGGATGCCTGGGTAACGGAGTCCTGCATTCAATCTCTACACCCAAAACCTAGAGCTGTGACCCAGGAACATACTGTGGAGTTGGGATCTTTCTTGACATTGACCCCAAACAACATGAAAACAATGAAACTTCACATAGCACCTGGCACTTTTACAGATATTAGCTCGCTACAGTCAAAGGTTAATGTCACTTACATATTTTAAATTTTGTTATTTACGCAGGTTATCTTTGGTCAGAATTTTTTAACAACATTGTACCGTAATTGGATCACACAATTTTGTTCACACTGCAACTTAAAGGAAGACAGAGAATGAAATAATTTGCCAGTCTAAACTCCTCTGTAACACTCACCTGAGTGGTAGAAAAATGAACACAACGGCCCATCTCGTTTAAAGTCAGTCTGTTCTTATTGCCTAAATGGTCACTTTGGATTGCGTCAGTCTTCCTTGAATGAATATTTTTTTCAATTTTCAGATAAATTCTTCCTGCTTCTCCCCCAAGATGAAGTTTGGGCCTAAGGGCAGGATAAATTGGGGAAGGTGGGGTGCAGATGGACTCATGGCAGCATGCAGCACAGGGCTGGCACCATGCCTGCTGCTCCGGGACCCCACGCCTCCTCCACCTAGAAGCCACTTAGCCTCCGGCCACCATGGCCAAGACAGAAGCTAATGAGACATCTACTGTCTCTCATTCTCTTGCCTCATCCAGAGCACAGAGCCTGGCTGACTGCGGTACCTGGACTTCACCTTGCCCACTGCCCCAGCCCTCTCTAAGGTTTGGTCAGAGTCTGCCCAACCCCAGTAACTCACTGTGCAAGATCCCCAAACACAGCCTCAGGTACCACTGGGTCCGGCCAAGGCCACACAAGACACCACACAAGGTTCAGCTTGCACTCACTCCCTGAGGGTGGAGGAAGAAGAAATCCACTCCCTCTGCTGCCTGCTTTATATAATGGGCCTCCCGCTTCCCCTGGCAAAGCCGACCCAAAGATGAGAAAATTAGGACCAGGCTGCTTTATTCTGCTCTGCTGTCTTTTCTGTCTATAGTATTTGCACTGCCCTCTGACACTGACACCGCAAGGGTGGCCTGGCTGGGGAGACCCAGCTGAGTCAGACAAAGCATGCCCGGACAAGCTAACCAGGGAGCTGAGGGAAGGAAAGGCTACAGCCTGCATGTGTGTGGATGCTCCTGTTAGTCTCCTCCCTCCTCCGGGATTCCTAAATACCTCAACCTTTCTCTAGGCAATAGATCCCCCCCACCCCCAGCCATCTGACAACTGGGAAAAACGAAGCTTGACAACTGGGAAGACAAACGTTAAGAACAGAACTGGTCTTTGAAAATGCTCCCCTCTGGAATACCTTATGATTCAGGAAATGAATTGTGCTTTGCAAAGAAGGCAACGGAGAAATGCATACCTGCATTTAACAGAGGAAGACACAGGAGCAGGCTGTCGTGTGATTACTCAATGGCCTGGCATATCATCCTGTGTTTATCCTAGAGCTGTCTTCCTTGCATGATACACACTTTTCTTTATTTAGTGCTGTTTTCTAGCCAATGCTACATCTTCAATACCGAGTCCCTGTCAGATACGCCAGCCACCACGTGGGTCTATCATTCTTCCTCTCTATTCAAAGCCCACTGCCTCCAAAGGACCAGGTCACAAACCAGCTCTCCCACACCACTGCCACCAACTTACTTTAAAATTCTTCCTAACCTGAGGTCCGAACAGCATGTGACACAATTCAATGCATCAGGGTCTTACCTTGTTTTCTGTCAACTATATCCTGTGTATATCTCTCCTCACCTCATCTGCTCACTGTTCTGAAAGCTGTGTGAAGGAAGGGACCGTGCGATGCAAAATTCTGCTCTGCCAGATGTGGTGGCTCAACACTGAAACCCCAGCACTCGGGAGGCTGAGGCAGGAGGACTGTCACAAGTTCGAGGCCAGCCCAGGCTGCACAGTGAGCTCCAGATCACCTTGAACTACATAGCAAAATCCTGTCTGAAAAACAATCAAAATTTTGCTCTACTGGTTGCAACAATAGATTCTGAAATGAAATGACTTAGCTTTTGCCGTGTACATGTTGTGAGACCCTAGACAAGTCACAACCTCACCAGGCTTCTGCCCACCCTGTGCCACCTATAAACAGAGACAATGATATACGTGCTCACAGGATCCCCACAAAGATTAAGTACATAGTATGCTTACAGTATTCACAACAGCCACGGATGCATAGTGAAGCCCAGATGCATGCGTGATGTTTTTATTTCCTTCCTCTTAGTCTCTAAGGATGAGTACAAAGCTAATGCTTGCTTGTGCTTCTGATGGAAACCATTTTCTTTTCATGAGTTGGAATTTTTAATTTAAATAATAAGATTGCTGGGATACAAAGCTAAATGTATCACCCTTGAATTTTCTCAGATCATCTGAGAGTCTAAAAAAAAACCAGTGTTATCCCAAAAGTAATCACTACCCCCAAACACATGTCACACATGCCAAAGAGAAGTTGAGGCAGTCCTTACCATCTTCTGTCTGCATATTACATGAAGAAAACATTTTCTTTAATCTTATGCCTTTTAATCATTTCTCGGCCTTTTGGCTAAGATCAAGTGTAGAATCTTATGCCTTTTAAGCATCATGATACCTCCGAGAGGGTAGCAGGGAAAAGGTTACTGCTTGCATTTTATTAACACCTTAATTATACATATTAATGAGATGCACTGAAATATTTCTAGACTTCTACACATATCCAACCACTTTTCTTCCATCCTCACCTCTCCACACACGCTTTATAGTCCCTAGTAATCACTCTTCTACTATCAGCTTGACTTTGTGTGTTCCACACACTAGAGAGAACGTGAAGTGTTTCCCTTTCTGTATCTGACTCCTTTCATGATTTCCATCCATTTTGCTGCAAATAACAGGATTTTCTTTTCTTTTATGGCTGATCATGTTACAGAAGGAATTGGCAAGTGACAGAGAGGCAGCAGAATGGGAAGTAAAATAACACAAGTTAACTCCATGAATCTGGATCGATCACACCTAATGGCAGTGCCCTGATCGACCCCGTACGGGGCTGTAACTCCCCCTTTTATAGGGTTTTACAGCCTTGATCTCACTCAGGTGGGTACCTTTCATTTTCACAGCTCACAATGCTGATACTCAAAACATGGTGGCGAGGCAGTTGAATTTCAACAGGGAGGCAGCACTCCTCTGGTAGGTGAGGTTACCTTTAAAATTCATCTAGTTATCTATTCTAGCCCAGGGGAGACTAGATTCCTCCCCATGCCTGTTGGTTCTGAACTAAACAAAGCAAGCTACATAAGCTATTTTACGTTAAAGTGTTTTCTATCAATAATATTCCAATGTGCATGTACCTCATATTTTCTGTATCCATTGCTGCATTGATGGGCAGTTAGGCCAATTCCACGTCTTAGCTATTGTGAATTGTGTCATACCAGGCTCGGAAACACAAGTACTTATTGATGTGCACAAGTATTTGATTTCCTTTGGATTACACCACGTGGGAGAGCTGGTTTGTGTGATTTATCTATTTTTAGTTTTCTGAGGAGCCTCCTTACTGTCTTCCAAAATGTTCATATTGTTTTCCATCCCCACCAACGGTGTACTGGTTTAATTTTACAGGTGGCAAAAATCAGGAGTGGGAAGTTAAGAAGTCGGACCTCACCACTGAGAATCTCAGGGCTCTCCTACTCCTACCATACATCGCTGTCTTGGGCCAGCCCGTTACAAAACACTGCCATCCATGATCTCCCTTGGTCCCCTCAGGAATTGCTCGAGCTTCTTGAGAAGGCACAACATCCCCATTTTTGAAGGCAAGGACATGCTAATGATGGGAGTTAAGAAAGGCAGAGCCTGAACTAGAACCCAAGTCTGCTGATCCAGACCCCATTGCCCCATCTCCTCATAGAACCCAACATCAGTTCTGCACAAGATGCATTTGAGTTAGGTTTGAGCTCCACACAGCCCACAGCCTGGGTCGCATCCTACCATGTACTGGCTGTGTCCATTTAGGAAAGTTCCGACTCTTTCTGGGTCTCCAGTTCCTCATCAGCAAGACGACTATAGACTAGTACTTTCCTTGCCAGTTTGGAAAGAGGATTAAATTGGATAATGTGAACACGCTTCCCACAGCAGCTGGCAAACAGGAAGGGCCCAGTCAAGATGACTGTGGAAAACACTCCTCATGTTTCATGTTTAGGCTACGCCATTATTCCTGGCCTCTCTTCCTCTATCCTTTGCTCACATTCTATGGGACTTGGCTTACCAGAGTGTGCATTCAGAAAGACACACTGGCACCTGCTTGGAGCCAGACATTAGGCTCCACTGAGGAGATCTGAAATAGTTCTGCTCAGGAGTACTGAATGAAGACATCTACCATTGCCTCACTCCTAAGTCAAATCTTCCAACCTACCATTAATCGGTACTGGATCTGACATTTTCACATCCAATTTTCTAACTCTTCCATCTATCTCTTAATTGGTTTGGGCTTAGGGGAAAATGTAGGTACTCTCTACTGATTCCCTAAAATCCCAACAAACATTATTGTTATGATCATCAGCTTATGTGAAACTTGTTTGCAAACAAAACTGCCAGAGGTCTGTAGCTTCTTTGCATCCTGTCAGATGGCTGAGGTGCTTCTGAAAGTTTTGCCTGCCATGTGCAGCAGAAGCCAACAGCCGGAAACATCAGAAGTCAAGGACAAAACAGACCACAGTCTCCAACACTTCCTAACCTCAGATTCTAGGAACAGACTGTGGACAAAGCTGACCTGAGACCTTCTCCCGGGGCCTTCTTCTGTGAATGGTGCATTATGGTTAAGGCTCAAAGCCCAGCTAAGTCTGCCACTTTCTTAATGTTCTGCTGAACGAGTTTCACCTTGGGTGTCCCCAGGAGTTTGTCAGAGCAGATGGGGGATTCTCCAAGGGTGACTAGATGTCCAGTCTATTTTTGTTTCTCCAAATCTCCAGCAGCCTGGTGTCTGAGACAAGAGAAATGGGGCTACTTCAGAGTACAAGCGAGCTCCTGTGGCAAGGGCTTCCGCACATCTATTTCTGGCTGTCCCCTGATGCTGTGTCATTGGAGGAGTGTGACATCATGGCCTCTGCCTTTTTCCAAAGCCTGACATTACAGGTGACTCACAGAAAGTAGTGGCTGTGGCTGTGCCTGACTTAATACATACAGACTCAGAGTCACCCAGAGTGACGTGTGCTGGGGTCAGTTAGGAGCACGAAGGCAATCATAAAATATGGGACTAGAAGGGACCTTCACTGTCCTCTCAGGAAAGCATGAGCCCCTGCTGCACTGTTCCTGTAAGAGGGCCCTCAGCCTCTCAATGACATTGAACTCATTACCTCCAAGGCAGCTCTCTCAAAACGATTAACACCACAGTACTAGCATACTTAGGCAAATCTCATTCCAGAAGAATTCCGGAGCAAGGTAGCATCAGGGTTGATTCACAACACAAGGCAGTCAAGGATCAAAGCACTTATTGGAAACTGATGGTTTTCCTCTTGGGTTCAAGTATCTTTTTCTCACATCATACTGTCAGAAGCAAGACAATAAAAAGCATTGTATGTGAAAGGCAGTCTCCTCATGTGCCCCCCTCCTTCAATGAATGAAGGTGGAAAACCTTCCCCAAGCTCCAGAAAAAGTTCCCTTCTGTTTGATACAGGCTTGAACACCCAATCCCCATCCAGTCATTCAGGGGGGAGGCACAGGATGAACACAACTGGCCTTGTCCACTTGTCAGTCATGCCTTGGACTTGGGGCCAAAGCACGATGAACAAAGTGTTTGTTGAAACAGAGAACAGAAAATGGTTGTTAGGTACACACAACCAGCTAAGTCTTCCGTAGCAGCCCAATCTCTTGCCAAAGTAGGTTATAGTTCTTCATAACACCGCTTCTCAAGGATATGTCTCTCCAGCCATTGATTCTAGATCTATTTTGATGCTTCACGCAAAACAGACATGACATTTTCCATATGGTAATTCAAAACACGTCTGAAAACTGACCATTCTGTGGAAGTCTCCAGTTTTCTCAATTGCTCAAGGTAATATAAAGCTCTAGTCAGGCTGGGTTCCATATCCTGCTCTGCTATTTACTGGCTGACTGACCTTCAACAATTTTTTTTTTTTTTTTTTTTTAATACCAGGGATTGAACTCTGGACCTTGCGCTTGTGAGGCAGGCAGTGGCACCACTGAGTATCACTGGCCCAACCTAGAACAATTTTTATAAACCTTTTTTGTCCAGCTTCATCATCTAGACAACGAACACACTAATAGTGATTACCTCACAGGGGCTGCTGTGAGGGTTAAATAAATTGATGTTCATAAAACACTTGGGAAAATGCCTGGTGCATAGTTGCTATGTTTAAATGTCTATCATTATACCATAATTTTTAAATGTTTGGTTTCTTTCTTCCATTGGTATTCTATTTATATGCATCTCCATCAAAAAGTAATAATAGGGACTTAAATCTGTTTTCATATTCTCTTAACATTCTCTACATGTCTTCAACTTATACTTCTGCAGTTCATTTTTCTGAACTTGGATGAAAGCCTTACAGTTAACTCTGTTTTATTTCATGGAAACACAAAGGGGCTGAAAGTATGCCCATGGCTCCAGGGAGGAGAAATGAAACTATGAACATCTTCATGTTACCAGGCCAGACGACTCTCCCATCCCTAACATCACCTTCCTCATTCTCTGCAGGCCTACCACTTCAACTTTTTTCCATGGAAAATCCTGGTCTTTGAACCCCCTGTGCAGCATGGAAGCACAGGGCAGTGTTACAGGCTGACTTAAATCACCCAAACTTTATATACTAAAACCCTGACCCCCAGTATCTCAGAATGTGACCATACTTGGTGATAACGTCTTTAATGGCATCAAAGTTGAAATTAGTTCATTGCTGTGGATCTTAATCCAATCTGATTGTTTTTCTTACAGGAGAAAATCTGGACACATACAGAGATACCAGGAAAACGCACACACACACACACACACACACACACATGAGTTATACCAAGTAAGGGCACAGTGAGAAGACATCACCTGCAAGCCCATGAAAGAATCCTCAGAATGAAATCCACTCTACCAAGACTTTCATCTTGATCTGGGGACTTCCAGCCTCCAGAGTTAAAAAAAATAAATGTGTGTTACATTAGCCACCCAACCTGTGGTGTTTTGTTTTGCTGTCATAGCCAACACAGAGGCATCCTCCACATTCTACAATTTCTGTTTCCTGCAATCAACAACTGTGTCTTGATGTATATTAATTCACCCTCCTCGACATTTACCATCACTGCCATCATCCTCTTCACCCTCCCTGCCTCCGTCTCTTCTTTAATTGTCCAGAGCAACCATCATAACCATTACTCTGCCTCATTGTACCTGCGGTATCGGTCAGCAAATCTGCAACAAAATCATTCGGTAGAAGGGGCTTAAAGTACATCTTTCTGGGCTGGGCCCCAGAACAAAAGAAACAGAATACATCAGCAAGCTCCGCACGGATTCTGATCTTCCTTTCCAAGCACCTTTTGGTAACGTTCATGGCTGACTGCAGAATTTCAAAGCTGGAATGAAGAGAGAGGAACCAGCTAGGGGAAACTTGGAGAGACTTTTTTTCTTTCTGAGCCCCAGTTTTCTCTTCAGTATAGCAAGGATGCTCAAGTCTTAGATCCCTTCTGGATCTGTTACTCCTCTAAGTAGAAGAAGCAAATTTAGGTCAGAAACAGAGCACTGTGCTAGACTGATATGAACCAATTTTCATATTGCAACACTTAAGGTAGTGCCCTCTGCAGTGTGAATGAGACCTGCCAAATGGTTTGGAGACCAGAAGTGGCCAAAGAGGAATGGATTGGCCCTGATCCAGGGAAGGGAATGAAGTCTGGTTGATGACGAGACAGCCCCCCGCAGAGGTAAGCAATTCCTCTCTGGCCTGCTACTCCAGGAAGTCCACCAAGACCGAACAATGGAGCAGAAGGACCCTCCGATCCCCCAGTCCAGTAACCTAGGAGAGACCAAAACAGAATAACAGTACTGCAAGGCTCTGGGACCGTCTCTGATCACAAACATCTGCAAACGAGGCAGACAGAAGGGAGGAGAAATGACCACGTGTGCTAAAGAGGACTCAGCTGACTCAAGCACGCAGGGACACATCAGCTGTGACACCCAGGCGTCCTCCAGGAACTGAGAGAGTGGCCACGCACCAGCTATGTATCAGTCCTACCCGCCCTTCACTTGTAAGACTGGCTAAGAGTCTAACTGGGGTGAGGAGGAGTGGCTTGCAGTGGAGACAGGGATGGGGAAGTTAAGGGAATATACTAAAAAAGCAACGTTGGCTAAAACTCCCACCCTGGGTCACCCAGCAGCACTGCCAGAGGCACTAACTGGATCCAGACCAACGCTTGGTTTGTTCCAGTCCTGAACAGACTATATAATTTTAAATCACTTTGTATTCTTCATCTTAAAAGTCAAAGGACCTTTTGCCTTTGCACACAAAATGAATGAAAAATGCATCCATGCCATCATTAAATATAGAACATGTTACAAAATATTAAATATGGAGGGGGCGGCTTGCTTCAAGGCAGGAAGCACTTCCACAGTGGAATCCGAAAGTTCAGCTTCTATTCCTGCCTAGTTGATTCATTCATCATTAATATATTCATTTATTTGTTCATTTTGACCACAAAGACTGAGAATTCTGCATGGCAGGCATCAAGCGAAACACCAAGGACACTCTGCGAACAGGACAGACCAGTTCCTCTCTACAAGCTCCCAGTCCAGTGGAGGAAAAGACAACAAACAAAATGGAAATGACTACTTATCAGTTGTCGGGGAAAATATAGTGGCATGTAACTCTAGTGTCCTACAGCACAGTAGGGTGTTTACCATAACCTCTTCTATATTTTATGAAGAACAGAAGAGAGGAATTCAAAGACTTCCAAATGATAAGGAGACAGAATGCGAATTGCCCTGAACACCCCCAAAATCTGTGTGATTGTTGCATGTCAATTAAAGAGAAAAAATTAAAGACGTAAAGAAAAATGTGTGACAGTTCTACACGTTCTGCCCTGAGTCAGACACGGGTTCCCTGAGCTGTGAGCTGGCCCTCCACTGCATCATCACAGGCACGCTGCTTCTGAGCAAGTTTTTTCAAACCAGCGGGCCTCAGTTTATCTGTTTGTAAAATGGTGAATCAGTGCTCACGAACTGCAGCACAAGCAGTTATACACTGTGATTCCTGTACGTCTCTTACACTGTGATTGCTACATCTGCGATAATATACAACGACTGTGTCTTCACAGAGAGCCTTTTCAGAAAGGAATTTTAGGGGGATTGGTGTAGAAAACAGGGTGACCTTCTCAACACACAGTCAGGGGTCGCCCGAAGACAATTTCTCTTTCCACACCCTAGTCAAGCGCATCACTGCAGGGTCAGGACCATCTCTGGATTGGCGGCTTCCACATTCACTTCCCCAGCCAAAAGCGTATTTCACCAGCATGCAGGCAGGAGTGACAGAATGGGGTTAGGATGCAGAAAAGAGTGACATAGACTGGTTTTTGTTTTTGTTTTTGTTTTCATCCAAGGCACTGCAGAAGGGGAGATGGCAAGGAGCCAATGATGGTGCCGCTCTGGGATGAGGCAAACAGAGACGCTTATGGGTTAGGGTACTGAGGTCCCCAGGAGTCCAGAGGCTCAGCCAAGAAGCTCAGACTTGAGGTGAAGGCTTGCAGTCAATTTTCTGTTTATTCTTAGTCAAAACGTGGACTTTCTGTGGACCTTGGGTACCACCTCAATAAAATGGAGATAAAACCATTTCCTCTAGCTAAAGTAGTATTAACTTGAAGATATAAATTTTGTGATAAATGTGTTAAAGAGACAAGGAAATATTGAAGACAGCCATCTCAGCCTCTTATTAGCAAAAAAGGTAGCTAAAACTTAAAGTGGGACACCTTCAGCAAAGAGCCATATAATAGGGAAAAACCAGTCTCTCAAGGCTGTTATGACAACACACGCCAAGAGCTTGGTAAACTGTAAAGCACTGTGCAAATGTGCATGTCATTATGATAATGACTACAGTTATTATAATGTAATTATTCTTAACTGAGCGGGTAGATTACTAGTTGGAAAACGAGACCGTCAGGCATTCCAAACTTCGCATAAAGACACATGCCCCACTATCTAGTAGGGGTTACAATAAAGACCTTCTGTGACTCTTACTAGGGAGAATCTAAGAAAAGCTATCTGTCTATAAACCCATATTTTACCCGAACTAAATTCTGATAATGGAAAATAAAACAATAAGAGAATGGTGTGTTGTGTTTTAATTAATATTAATTTATCATTAAAGTTTTATTTATATTAAAATATGTTTAGTGTTCACAGGCACAGAATTAGTTAAGAATGATGTTATTACACCTTTTGGCAGATATGAAGAATGAACCACAAAGATTACTATCTACAAGTGTGTTAAAAAAAAGGAACAGGGCCAGAGATTTATCTCAGGGGTTCCACTACCTGTCTCACAAGCACAAGGTCCCAAGTTCAATTCCCAGTACCAAAAAAAAAAAAAAAAAAAAAAAAAAAAAAGAGGAACAAAAGAATCTAAGTTTTTATTGCTTTAAAACCAGGACTCTCTGAAAGGCACCTTATGCAGTGACACAAAATATTCACAAATCATACATCTGACAAGGAATTAATCTTCAAAATATATAAGGAACTTCTAAAACTCAATGGCAAAAAAGAAAATTTTAAATATGATCAAAGGATTTGAATAGACATTTCCCCAAAGAAAACATAAAAAAGGGCCAGGGGGTATATTAAAAAGTTCTGCATCACTGATCATCAGGGAAATAAGAATAAAAATCATAACAAGATATAACATACAATAAGACAATGACCATTATTTAAAATATAACTAATAGTACATAAGATCCTAAGGAGATAACTGACATTGTGAAATGGGAAGAAAAGGTCTAAAGGTGTAGAGAAGGTGGGTTGGGTAGGGGCAGGATAATAAGGGAAAACAAAAAATGTGAGAAAATGAAAAGATGGAAATAAAGTGTTTGTAAATGGGGAGGGGAGGAGGGGTGAAGGGAGGGCAGGGGGAAAAATGAGAACCAAGACCTGTCATGTAGAGGTACAAGATCCTAACAATGAATGTAACTGTACTGTATCCCTAAAATGGGCCAATAAACTCAATTAAAAAGAAAAAAATCAGAATCAGTTAAACAAGTAATGGTAAAAATGTAAAGATGTTGGAACCCTCCTACCTTGTTAGTGGGAATGTAAACCTGTGTAACCACTAGGAAAAACAATATGGAAGTCTTCAAAATAATAAAAACGGAACTTCCGTAGGATCCACAAATCCTTGCTCTCAAGATTTAGCCAAGAGAATTAAAAGCAGAATCTCAAAAAGATAGTTGCAGTCCCATATTAATGACAGCATTATTCATAATACCCCAGGTATGCAAACCTCAAACGCCCATTGATGAAAGACTAAATAACAGAACTGTGCTGTATACATCCAGTGGTACACAAGTCAGCCACATAAAGAAGGAAACGCTTGGGGGACACAGGGCTAAGCAAAATCAGCCAGTCATGGAAGAACTAGCAGAACACAGTTCTTCTAACACGAATTACCTAAAGCAGTCAAACTCGAGGAAGCAGAGACTGGGGAGGGAGGGAAGGAGCAGCTGCTCCGTACTCACAGTGTTTCTAACATGCAAGTTGGAAAAGTCCTGGGCATCTGCTTCACAGAACTCTGCTTTTAGTTAACAAGACCGAAGGAAAGGGTCACTTCAAATGTGTTCGGAGAGAACTCACGTTAAATTTGTTTCTGACATAATAAACTGGAAACAACGGGCCACCCTCCCCTGCTGCTGTAGATGTTGGAGTCAGATGACTGGCTTGTTCCATCTTGTGTTGCAGGACAAGGCTTATCTCAGCGAAAACATTTTTTTAAATATCTATCTTTCTAAACAGCAGTCAAGGACCACACCTTGCAAATGCTGTGTTCAGAACTAAAATCGTAAGATTAGGAGAAAAATCCCTTCAAGACAGCCTACGTAAACTCCCATTTTACAAAGGAGAACCCTTCCAACCAGAGCACGCTAAAGACTTACAGTTAAGTAATAACTGAGCTCTCTTCCTACACCAGCATGGGGCTTGGAAAAGTTATTTGGAGCCTACTTGCAGTCAAGCCACCTGAGTACGTGAAGGATGAATGCCCAGCTTCCAGCAGACCTAACAAATCTAGAACCTCTTAGGGGTAGAACTAAGAGCCTATGAAACTTCTCTGATTTTTTCTAGGGCTGGGGACGAATCCAAAGCCTTGTGCATGCCAGGCAGGTGCTCTCCCACTGAGCTGCACCCCTCACTTCCTGTAGTTCTAACAGAAGGAGCCTGCCTACTGAATCCTTTGGTTTTTATCTAGCACATTCTCATGTAAAGCAAAACGTGCACTAGTTTGGCTGATATTCAGTACAAAATAAATGTTTACGTGGCTTCCTTAAAAGATAGGGAAAGAACGCCCCGTGAATATTTCATTTCTTTTTGGTACTGTGGATCAAACTCAGGGCCTTGTGCTTGCAAGGCAGGCACAGTGCCACTGAGCTACATCCTCGCCCTTTTTTAAAAAATGTTATTTCATCTCCTTAAAAAATAACTGGGTGGTGATGGAGCTCAGTAATGGCTCAGCATTCATTAATTCTCTGGGAAATACTTGAGAAGGCCTCACCAAGAGGATGCTCTCCTCCTATCTCCTGAAAATGGCGCCTCTCACATACAACTCCAAACACCACTCCTTTTAGAAGGGAAGATTCATTATTTTCACCCCAACATTTGCCTCATCAAATTGGGGTCAGAGTGACAGCTGGCACCCAAGCAGGGAGCTCTGGGCACGGCCTGATCTGCCCCTCCAGCAGCAAGAAGGTGAGGCACAGAAGTTTCTGCAAGCAAAAAGAGTATCAAAGCCAGTTAGGTTTTAAACTCAATCTCCAAAACTTCATTATGAAAAAAGAACATCATTTGCTTTAGTGGTCTTATGAACAAGACTCTCCTCAGTCCCGTTCACATTATCTTTATTGTGCTTATGCTGGGGGAGGTGGTGCATAAGCACTGAGTTGGTGGGGCTGGGGTCAGAGTTGGTTATGCAGGCTATGCGCAGACTACTCAGGAAGCTGAGGCAGGAGGATTGCAAGTTTGAGGCCAGCCTGAGCAACATGGTAAAACCCTGTTTCAAAATCTTTCAATAAAATAAAGTAACTAGGGCTAAGGCTGGAACTCGGTGGTAGAGTTCAAACAGGACACAAAGTACGGACACCAAAAAAATGCCCTGCCTGACATACAGTAAGATCTCAGCTCACAAATGTCTCTGTCCTCAGACAATTCAGTTCCTAACAGAAACATCTGGCAAAGTTTTACTTGCACTCCCAAATCCGCATGAACACAAGCACAGAATCTTCCCCAAAATTGTGGAACAAAGTAAGTTCATGAACAGAGGCACGACTGCAGAACTAAAATATAAAAATACATCTTTTACTGTCTATCTGTTATTAGTCAAGTCGTCACTTTACCCAGACATTTTTACTTTTCTCATAATTTAAATGGAAAGGTCAGAAGAGTCAGTGCAGTTGTTGAACCTGGGCTCTGGGATCCAAAAGCCTCATGAGTGGTGGCTCTGTGAATACTAACTACAGCT
Source organism: Fukomys damarensis (assembly GCF_012274545.1). Classification (NCBI taxonomy): domain Eukaryota; kingdom Metazoa; phylum Chordata; class Mammalia; order Rodentia; family Bathyergidae; genus Fukomys; species Fukomys damarensis. Next base: position 6,199,912 of record NW_022900921.1, on the reverse strand, counting down.
CTAAGTCCTCTCTGCAAAAGGCTACAGGCACAGATGGATCTCCAAATTCAGAATTTGGACTGGTAGTTGGGAGGCAGAGGAGGAAAACAACATACAAACATTATACAGCACAGTGTAAGCTCTGGAGAAATGCTCGGTAATGAAACACATAAATATTTCTGCAGCAAATATACGAATGTTAACATTGGGTGATGTAAACAATTATAAATATCCTGATGTCAAGCCAGGACAGGCGTCACCACCGAATCAGTTCGGTCAGATCAGCTTTCACTGCCAAGTCCATCATCTAAAAGAAAAAAAAACTTTTTCCACCTCAAAACCTTGCAGATTTAAGCGGATGCAAAGCTATTGCTTTTGATACGAGCAAAACTACTAATTTCTTTGTATTTCTATGTTCTCATTTGTAAAATGTGCAAAAGATACGTGTAGACTTCATACGATCCATGCTCTGTTTGGATCAAATGAATGAATGTGAGCAAACCACTTAGAACAGTGATGGCGAACCTTGTAGAACTTCCAACGATATAAACAGCCCCTGTGGCACGTGTGCCATAGGTTCGCCACCACTTAGAGTGATACATATCTCATAATAAGTAATCAATAACTACCAAGTATTACCACTTATTCCCATCTTGTTCCTTCTCCTTCTCACATTCTATGTTTCTGAATAATCAAATAACATTTAAAGAAAGTTTAAATTTGTAGTAGGAGAAATTTCATGGCGCGTGGCCTTTTGCAGTTGACAGTTGTAAGACTTAACAGTGACTCATAATAGAAACTCAAGCTCCCCATGATGAGAGGTCAGAAAGATTTAATAAAATAATTGAGAATTAAAGTAACATTAGAAGCAAGTGGGGTTTTGATAGATCAAAGGAAGGTGATGCCCTCAATTAGGAAGTGGAATGAGAACAGATTATAAAATCACACACTGCTTTGAGTAACGTTCTAGAATAAGCTCCATGAATTTGGACAAGCCACTTAACCTTCTTAAGTCTTATTTTCTCCTAATAGGGAGTGTAGTATCTATCAGCGAAATTGTTGTGATGCTTAGAAATTACGTACATAGCATTTGGAAAAATAGCTCCTAAATTTTCCCATAATATTATCCACTGGAAGAAAATGAACAGGTTTCAGGTCACTATGAGGAATGCCTGGTGTAATGCCTTCACTTCTCCACATGGCCATAGTTTATGCTGAGGGGTAGTGAGCTTCCCATAACCAAGGTGGACAACTAGCTATCCCACTTATTTGACAGAAGGATTACTGTTTTAAAAGGTGACGAGATTGACCATCCCATCCGAAATGCTGAGCGACCTATCAGAGATTACTATAAAGTAGTCTGCAGGTTGTTTGTTCTTTCTGAGATGAATTCTAGAATCTGAGAATTGGTGGTCTAACTCAGACCAAGTCGAGAAGAAAAGAGGGAAAGTTACACAAACTCAGCTGTGGGTACATTTGAAATCTACACGATCTGACTTCCACAGGAAATAAGAATGACATATTTGTGTGTCTTTTTTTCTTCTTTTTTTGGTACTGGGACTGAACTTGGGACCTCGTGCTTAAGATGCAGGCAGTGGAAACACTGAGCTAAATCCCCGGTCCACTCTTGTATATTTTTGACAATAGGGAATACCTACACTACTACTTGAATGTGCTCTTCGCCTCCCTACAAGAGTCAAATTAGAACTTTTGCATTTTTTGTCTTTTCCCTGCTTCTCTGTTGTACTGTTTCTTTCTCTGCTTTGGTTCTCCTTCATCTCCATCCATGTACATCTCAAGATTACCATAATCCCCAATGCTACACTGGGAAGGATCACAAAGGAGCTTCTTCCTTCCTCTGTATCTGAATGTCCACTCAATTCCTTAGAGAAAAGGAACAGAATGAACCCAAGCTGTTATTATCACCAAGGGCTGAGGAACACAGGCACAATACTGGTGCCATATAAATAGTCCCCCATGGCAAGTCAACAGAGACAGAGTGTGACCATCTTTCAGCCTGGCTGGGACACAGGTTACACTGAGACAGAGCTTCAGAAGGAACCACGTGGCAGAACGTGTCAGTGAAGGACTCGTGTCCTTTCAGGCAGGTGGCTTGACATAACTGACAAGTCAGGAAGTCACTGTGGCTAATAAACATCCAATCTGTCCCTTAAAATGTGCAGATTTGGCTCTGCTCAATTCGATAAGACACCTGGTCACCAATATTTACAATGACGGTATCCTTTGTTTACTTAGCTTTGGTCATCTTCTGTTGACTATGGAACTTGTAATAGTTTGGAAATGGGCAGCGAATATCTAAATGTCTGGAAATTAGTATTTAGAAACACAACTGTACTACCGGACTACCAGCACCATTGGGCATTGTACCATGCCTGATAAGAGGTACAGCATGAACCCACGAAGTCTCACTTTACATGAGGCTACAACAACCCTGCAGGATTGTCACTGTCATTCCCATTCTAGCTCTGAGAAAACTGAGGCTTCAAACTAACAATAAAATTTCCCAGGACTACAAAGCTGGGGATTAGTGAAGCAGGGTCATTTTCACTTTAGTTTAACTTATGTCCCAAGTTCAGTCATTCTTCTTAAATGCCTTGTGAAAAGAAAAACAGGTTAAACCATTAACACGTTAATATATTCAGAGGAAATGCTTAAGACGCCTCAGAGAAAATTATTCTCCAAACATCCTCACACAAATTAGAAGCAGACACTTATATTTTTAATTATATGCTAATTCCATATTATTTCCCTCTGTTATTAAATGAAATTAACTAAGGGCACCCACCAGGCAACACTTACACTGGTTTTAGTAGGTGATAGAAAACCACAAGTATCTATATCTTCTAATTTTGGCTAATTTTCTCATTTAGTACAGAAGCGTTCTAAGAAGCCTCAGCGAGGGGACAGTTCTGCTATTAGATGTACATTGTTGCTGAGCTTGGCAACCTCTTCCTTTGCAGCCCAACGGAATACATCTCCATTTCTGTTCGCCTGTCCCAGATTCATGAGTCTCAGCTGCTTCTTACTCTCGTGTTCCTGGGCTACCAACTTACATAAGGGTGATTCATTTCCAGTCCCCAAGCTTCCATGCAGCCCATAACTGGGGACCAGAACATGGTTTTCACTGCAGCGGTGCTGACACTTCCTTGTTCTGTGGTTAAGAAGGAGGTTACGACATGAAGAAAGCGAATTAAACAAAAGCAATGATTCGGCTTAGTGCACAGTTTGGGAACATGCAGAGAACTGTAATATCGATTCCACGCAAAGCAGCCTGTGATGAGTGAACCCCACAATCGGCTTACTTTGAGAAGGGAGTCTGGCCGAAGCCTCTGTGCTGAGGCCAGAGAAACTCACATCCAAATTCCATTCCCACAACTAAAATCTTCTGACTAGAAGGACAGTGTTCTAATTACAACCGTATATTTTGTCTGTTCTGCTCCTATTTTGAGAATGCTTTGTCTTGTCCTTTGAGCCTTGTTTACATTCATTTCCACAGAAACTGCACACAGCTTCCCTTTATCCCAATTGACTGGCAATAAAAGTCAGGGCCTGGGGCTGGCCAGGGCCTTTGTCAGCTACACTGGCATTGGTTGTCCTGGCGCCCGGCTTTCTCTCTCCCTTAGTGTATTTTCTTCTCAGGCCTGCATCACACTCTGGGAAGGTGGGGACTAGAGACTTACTGCAGGGGTCTCTGGCAGGAAGGGGGTCATAATTAACCCAGCCAGCCTATCTCTGACCTGTCATCAAATAGCTGACTGTAGCAGAGTAGTTTTCTTTCCTCCAAGCCCAAGTTTTCCTATCTAAATAGTTGAGATGTTTGAAAATTGCTTTATGAATGAATATTAGAATAGAGAACACATAAAAAAACAAATTTAGCTGCCCTCGCATGCAGTGTGCTGCAGGCTACAACATCTCAGGGAGAGCAGGTCTCTTTTCTGCCTGATGCAATGGTTTCACAAGCATGGACAGCAGAAGCATTAGATCTGGGACTAAACGAATTTGGAACAGGTTTATTAGCTTATATCCAGCACTACCTTGGAGAAGGATCTCCAAGACAGGCGGTCTCATACGCAGAGATCAGGAACAGAAATAACATAAAATATCGGCACTGATGCAGTCTTGGAGATCACCTCGTCAAACTCCTTAACAGCAGCATCTTCAAAGAGCTGTTTGATGCTCAAAATCATGGAAGAAGTAGACACTACAGGCTTATTGCCAGGGCAACTGGCAGTCAGTAGCATCTTTGTAGTCCCCGTGAGATGCGATAGCCTCTAATCCATTTCATTTATATGTGGAAGGCCAGGCTCTCACCTCTCCCCCAGACCAAATGCCTGAGAAAGTTGCTTCAGCTTTGCTTCTGATCTGGCCTAGTTTAGAAGATGAATCAGCAGCTTTCCAAGGGCTATGAGAAAGGAGCTTGAATTTAAATCATTCTCCATCTCTACCAGTCTCTGTTACAGGAGTCTAGCTCCTAGTCTGAAGAGTCCTTGTATGCGGTCTGACCCGATGGAATTTGCAGCCCAGATTTCCAGTCTTTATTACCTAGCCCTCATTTCTCAATGAGCAATCAACTGGAGTCCATTACTATTAGTCCATGCCCAGAAGCTAAGTTGGAGAGCCAGGCTTTAGCAGGATAAAAGGCAAGTGGAAGAGTAAGTTCACAGCACCCACCTTGGTGAAGCTAAATTGCCCCTATAAGAGACCAATTAAGTCTGTACTGACCAGTCATGAGAATATATATATATATATATATATGTATGTATTTATACGGAGAGAGAATGCCATACTTCAGGAAAAGAAAAACTTGAATAAATACTTTAATACTAAATTTATTGAGACAGCATGAGATCAGCACAAGTTACCTTTTGGCCTCTAGAATTCCAAAAGGTGTTTACACAGGAGCCAGTAGCTTCCAGATATTTATTATTCTGGTGAACTACTGCTTGGGCGACCTTGGGCAAAGAGTCCAGTGAGACTGCTGCATGTGCGTTTTCATTTTCTTCTCCAAGGGCCAGCAGTGGAGTGGGTCTTGTGCAACATACGGCATCATTTAGGGTACCCAATAGATTATA
>NW_022900921.1:6185072-6194756 GCF_012274545.1 Fukomys damarensis | reverse complement strand
ATATATTATAAAAAGATATATTTTATCTCAACCAAGTTACTAATCTGGTGTTATGAAAACTCAGCTGTAACAAAATGTGTATCAGACGAGATCGGGCACATTCAGGGTGGTAATGGACGTAGAAAAATGTGTATCAAATATACACAATTGACCTTTTAACTTTCAAGTCAGAAACGGGTAAGCTTTCCGAGGTAATTCAGCTCCTACATATATATTCTCATATACACACATGCATTTATTTCACTTATGTTCATTATACCAGACACTGTGCTAAATACAAGAGATGTTTCGAGAAGCAGGCTCTGACCTCAAATCCACATGGAGAAATAGCTAAGCACACATACTAAAATGTGATGGCAACAGTTTCTTTTTCCCTGACCCTTCTGTATCAAATTTGCCAGCAAATTGGACTGATTTTCTTTAAAATATGCTTTTGACTCTGCTCTTCCCGCCATGTACACTAGCATTAAACTTCCATAATCTCAAACCTCAACTATTGCACCAATCTGTGAGCCTACTTCTGCGCTTGCTACTACCCAAACCTATATTCATTGCCCATGCACAGCCAGAGTGAGCTACTGATCTTTCTATAACATATTCAATCATGTCACTTTTCTGCTTAAAATGATAAGATTTCTCATGCACTTAAAATCAAACAGCCTGCAATGTCCTAGGCAATTTTACTCTATCTCATTTTCTTCTACCCTTCCACTTGCCCCCTAGGCTGCAGCTGTGCTGATCTTCCTTGGCTCCTCGTTACCTAAAATTTTGTATGACTCACTCCTTCGTGCTATAGCTTTCAGCTACAGGTTAAAAGTCACATTCTCTATACCATATGAATACTATACACACTCCACTATCTATACTCTCTCCTGGGCACTCTCTACTATGTGAGCCTATTAGATTTCCTTTGTGGGACTTACTCTAACATCATTTTTACTTTTGTGAATTCTCTCTATGTCTATCCTGTGCACTGCTTCATGCACAGGGCTTAGAACAGCCCCTAGCTAATAAAATGGCAAGATCACACGGCATGAGAACAGACGGTGTGTCTACCTTGCTCTAGATGACCTCCAATGGCCATACTGCAGCTTGTCCTTACCGTATTTGCTCCAAATTATTAGCTGAGTGAGGTTCCTAAGGAAGGATCCTCCTCCCAGAGGGGATGAGGCACAGGAAAAGCATCACATGACGTACGACATCCAAGACGACGGTTCAGTGAAATGGGCAAAACGTGTTTATCGTAATAGGTTCGAAGAAAACACCTGCAGCATAGGATCAGTTTGTCTTCATTTTCAGCAATAATGGCAAGACATAACTTCCAGCAGAACAATGTGACTCAGTGAGAATCTCGCAATTTTATAAGAAAAGGGCAGACTCTATCCTGGAGCTACTCCCCGCATTGTATAAATCTGTACTGTGACCGGGCACATGTAAACACATGTGAATAGGTGCGTGACTATACGAAGACAAAAGTATGTCTCCTCGTGCAGGCAAAAACCCTCTTCTGCTTGAAGTCACTGAAAAACGCCCATCATCCCAGAGAGAAATGTACCCCATCCCTTGTCTGTACTGCAAACAGGAATGCTCTTATCCATGAATTCAAGTTACCATACTAAAATCTCTTTTTCAAAACAAAACTTACACACAAGAGCATCTGTAAAAATGATTGTTATCTTGGCACAAAACTTCTAAGCTCAGGAAGCTTTAAGGAGTTTGTTACCTCTCCTTATTCTCACAAAGACAACTGTTCTCATTTAGCAGATGAGTAATCTGAATTCTAGAGAGATCAAATGCTCGTGTGAAGTGTAGCATATGGTTTCTAACAACTGTAAGATTAAGATCTGGCCATTTGCCTCAAAGAAGAAAAGGCAAGAGAGGACCCTACATCCCAGTTTTCCTCCTCTACGGGGATCAATCCACTACCAAATCCAGAACCATTTTCCAAGGTATTCATCATTTGGGAGCAGCACTGGTTCAGCAACAAGCCAGCAAGGTGACTGCTGAAAACCAGAAGACAAAAGAAAACTGGGGAGAAACAGTAGGACAGCCAGACCGACACAGTAGCAGAGAAACACCACAATGGAGCTGCTAGGGGCTGACATCCTGTCTAGAACTGCAGCAAAGCGAACACACGGAACAATTTAAATTCAGAATTCACAAACTCTTCCGCTACAGGAGAACCCCTACTCGAACAACTGTAATAGGCCGTTCATTTCCCAACTGTGATGTGCAGACTTCCATGGATAAGAAAGTCACAAATCCCCTTCCCTCCAATTCAGTTGTAAACCACCTTTGAAGTCTGCGATGTAGGCAGCATAAGTGTGGCTGCGTCTGTCTGTTGCTCTAGGTTAAAATCAGGCAGGGTGTTTGGAAGATCTGCCCAATGTTTAGCTTTCCGTTCTGCTGCATAGTTAAGGCTCAGGGTCAGGGCTTGGCAACAGTGAGCTTGAGATCAATGATTTGACGCTACTCGGGCCACTCTGCCAACACGGTGCATCCTTGATTGGCTCTGACTCACAATTCTAGCCACACACTTGGCACTGAGCACAACTACAAACTGTGCTGCTCCCGCTCAGATTAAAACCTGAAGCTGGACTCAGGTTGCTACCTAACCCTACACACGGAACTGACTTTAACTCCACTTCACTGGACCTTAATCCTGCCCAGAGGGAGGCCATTTTTTAATCCGTTTATCTAACAGGTAGCACCTGTGATGTTGCAGATTCTGTAGGACATAGGCAAAGTAGCAAAATACTCATGGGAGACAAACAGATCAAAAGTACATCGAACATACTTTCCGTATGTATTTGCTGTGATGATTTAACCCCAAACATAAGCTCATTTTAGACTCATTACCCACAGGCACTGACCATGCTGTAATCCCAACCATCGACTGAGCCAGAACTGAAAGTACCTGTGCTAAGCCAGGCATGGCGGCAGACACCTGTAATCCCAGCACTCTGGAGGCTGAGGCAGGAGGATCTCTGTGAGTTCGAGACCAGCCTGGGCTACATAGTCAGTTTCAGGTCAGTCTCAACTACATAATGAGACTCTGTCTCAAACCCCTCACCCCCAAAAAAGTACTTGTGCTAATGGAAAACTTGAAGGCATAATAGGAAGAGCTTTTTAAAACCATTTCAGGCAATACTGGGATCAAGTACCCAATAAAGACTTGAGAAGCTACACAAGCAAGCATTCAATGTGTGGCAAAGTGAAAAAAAAGCCAGTAAAACTTCCTGGTGATACTGAAACAGAGACAAACACACTTAGAGACATACCCGAGAGTAAATAGTAGCATCGCCCAGGAGTGGATGATAAAGTCTGCTCTTTGCACACTAATCATTGACAGAGTACAGGAAAAAAAAAAAAAGGCAGAGGCAGAAAACAGCTCATATCGGCTCTACAGCAATGCTTGAAAAGCTGGCCAGGAGGAGAGCAGAACCCGCATGGTGAGTTTAAGAGGTGCTATGAATGGGCTTGGGTTAGTGGATTCCTTTGGGTTAGGTGAAGGATTAGAGAGAGAAGTGAAGCCATTTTCTGGTCAGAACTAAATTCCCAAGAGCAAGAAAATATGCTTACACACTCAGTTCTGTTTGAAAAAAAAAATCTAGGAGTGTTCTATTCATTTCTGTATACTTGGAAGACTTTTGAGAAATAGATTTTATTTATTACAATCACCTTGAACCAGTCTAACAATAACAGACTCTGTTTCAAGACTATCAGAAGTTGCTCACTGGCCTGTAGACACCCCTCAAACTACCAAACTACTTCTGAAGAAGTCAGAGCATCCCTAGCCTATACGGTTGGGGAAGACACTGACAATGAGAAGGTGAACTGCGACTTAAATCTCTCAGAGTAGGAAGACCGCGGGAAAGGTCACTCAAGAGCCTCCTTCCCCAGATTCCTGCACCTCCAAAAAAGTAAACCTGGCTGTTCCACCTGGCTTTACCAAAGAGTCAAACACCAGGCGGAGAAACGAAAGGACGAAAAGAGGAACTAATTCACTACAGTTGAGGTGACTCTCCCTCAAAGCCTCAATCCCTGTCAGGAGTTGATCCAGTCAGAACAGCTTTCATGGCAGAGCTTCGATAAATCTTTCAGCCTGTTGCTGGTACCGGTGGCCCCATTCACAATGCTGCGCTCATGGAGAGATCCACGGACAACGCAGCGCTGACACTGGCTGGCGTTCCCATTGGCCTGGGAGGTGAGCCACACCCCACTGCAGTTCAGAGCCTTCCAGGGAGCCACCAAACCCCTGCTGATCCGCACCCGCTGCCGGCCTGCCTTAGCTGTCAATCACCCATCCCAGCTCTTAGACTCCTAACCTTACATTTCCCCAGAGTCACTGTTTCGGGATCACACTGTCATTCCCAACCAAACTGTAAAATTCTTGAGGTGGAGAACTGTGCTTCATGTTTCTGCGGGCTGTGCCCAGTAGTGCCTAAGACAGGGCTTGGCACGGGGTCGGAGCTCAGGCGGTCTCTGCCTCACTGGTTTATTAATCACACCAACCTCTGAGAAAACCAGACTCAAGGTGCACACCAAAAACACAGGATCTGAGACCGGTTTTTCCCGTTGTCTGCCTGAACACCTCGATATGATGCGCGGCTCTCTTTGCCACTAGCTATTTCGTCTTGTAAAGAAGAATCCAAATTCTTCACTAGTTCAATTGTGCAGAGCGTATTCAACTCCAACACTGCTCGTCTATTAAAAAAAAAAACTTTATTCTGATTGTACGAATACGTGGTATGCGTGTACGCCCACGCGCGACACATACTTTCACATTTTAGCCATCTTCCTCCTCGGTGGCGTCAGTCACAGTTGCAGCACTGTGCCAGCATCCCCATTACTTACTCTCAGAATTCTTCCTCATCCCAAACAGCAGCTCTGCACCTCTTAGGCCACTCGTCCGGTTTCCCTACACCTCAGAAACTGCTAATTCACTTTTGCCAGTGTGATTTGCCTATTCTAGGTACCTCGTGTGAGCAAAATCTTACAGTATTCATCTTTCTTTCCTGGCCCGTCTCATCAGCATAGTTCCAGTGTCCATCTAGGTTAACGCCCATGTCAGAATTTCATTACTTTTCTACATATGCAGTGGTCCCTTGGTTTACGAACTTCATTCGTTGGACAGTTTGTGGGGAGAGGGCCGAGTCTGTGTTAGGGTAGGTTAGACGGCCTTGGTCGTGTTTATCACCCCATACAGAGTTTGCACGAAGAAGCAAAATCTGTCGACGCTTGTCAGTTTCTGTTTCTGTTTGCTTTTTCTTTCTACAGGAGCCATCAGAATGAGTATGAAACGCTGTCTCGCTCTGGCTTTCATCTGCGTTTCCCTAACCATTGGTGGTGTCCCACATCTCTTCATACGCATACTGGCCATTTCTACATCTACTTTGGAGACACATCTCTTAAAGTTCTTTGCCTGTTTTTAAAATGGGTTTCTGTTTTGTAATCGAGTCATAAGAGACTTTTAGATGTTTTGGATATGAACCCGTTATCAGATACATGATCTCCAAATATTTTCGCCCATCCTGGGGGTTATATTTCCATTCTATTTTCACACCTGTTACTTTTCAGTTCACGAATCAAAATGACACGCATTTGTGTCATTTATTCTCGTCCCTTTTCCAGGTGACCTTTCTCCCTCGGGTCCCATAATCCCACTGTAGTCGCACTAATTTCTGAATATCCAGGAGACCCCAAGTGTCTTCCCCAATCGCATCAGTGCCTCATAGTCGCTTTCTTTCACAGTCATCATCATCATAACCAATCATTATCATTTTTAATGACAACCATTGCCATTTTTTCTTGAGGAGCTTACAATGTATCAGTACCCTTCTGAGAACTTTAGCCCAAGCCTCTCCGTTGTTCTTCATGCCACAGTTTTAAAATTCACGTGATCATTACTCTCACTTAACAGATGAGAAAACCGAGATTCAAATTACTGACGCGATGAACATTCCACAGAGAAGCTCGTCCCATTCGCATATATGTGGAGAGGCTCTTCCTACGAGAGGACAGTATCAGCTAATTCTTAATTTTCAATGATTCACTTCTACCCCGGCCGTCTATGCTGTTAAAGGCCACGCACTCACCCAGTGGATTCCCTTTCCCAGGGGAAGTTTGAGTAAGAGTCAGGAATATTATGCAATAGCTGGGACATGCTAAATTATCTCGTAAGCAAGAATGACACATTGGTGATACCATCTTCCAGGTCTCTTCTTTTCTTCCAGGACTTATTTTACCGTGAGATGACTACATAACACCCCTTTCACTGTGGGTCACCTAAGGCTGCCTCATCGTCTTAGTAACCAATCCTACCTCCGGAAAAAAACACAAACGACTAAAACAAAAACACAATAAAAAGAACAAATGACTTACTGCTGCTCGGGGAGTGAAGCCAGGCCAATGCCAAGCCTGCAAGCTTGCACATACTCTTTCAACATGGACACAATTCCTAGGTCACTGCAGTAACTCCCCTCTCTGGCTATCACACAGCCTAAATGCACAACATACACCTGCCATCAACACACTGAGTTTGCCTCTTGGGTCACGTGACTTTTCAATTCTCCACCCTGAATTACTATCATTCTCAGTTGTGGAGTAGATAGATCTGTAGCTAAAATTACAGGGCTGAAGGGCAGACTCTATGCTACTTGTAAGTTAGATAACTGAGAAAGTACTATAAATTGATCTCTTAGCTTTGTTTCACTTATCAAGAAACCAGTGGTAACTCTAACTGATAATCATTGTTTTATTATGCGGGAAAATACAATAACTCATAGAGTAGAAATAAACTGTAATTCCAGTAATAACAGAGTAGCTTGCATTGAACTAACGCATCTACAGAAGATAATTACAAACTATGGATGAAATATTTTAAGAAACATGCTATTTCTAAGGCATTAGGCACTGAAAGTGATCAACAGCAGGCACTCTCAAAACTAGAGTATATTCTATCAAGGAAAAAGGGGAACCGCATGGGGGCACGATTTGTGCTTATTTTGCTATTTTCCTTCAGGCTCTCTCTGGTATGGTACAGACTGGAGAGAAGTCAAGAACGAAGCGGTAGTTTTATGAGCCAGAGGTAACAGAGCATCTCAGTGCTATCAGAATGACTGAAAATTGATGAAGAAACTTCAAGGAAGAGGGAAGTTATGGGAAGCTCTCCAATAAATAAGAAAATTAAAAAGTCACTGATCCCATCGGAATGCTTAGGGTGGTGATTACAGACAGATAGTCTGGGGAGTACAGACACTCCTCAAATCTTTGCTCAACTAATGAACACAGCACACGAGTGGGAGACTCACTGACTGCCACAGAAACCAATACAGAGAGGCTGAGGGCCTAGAGTGAAATTTCTGTTGCTTCCCACCTCGGGAAAGATATTAATAAGGGACTTGATCACACCATGGTAGAAAAGCTTGATAAAAGTGTTGGGTAATCCTTTAATATTCCAGAGGGTCATGATACAGGATAAAAGCAATTTTATCAAGATTAGGAGACTATTCGCAGAATTAAAATCCAAAGATAAATATTACATGTAACCCCTAAATGCATAAAGCCAATCCTTCACAAGTTCAACAAGATCTCTCATAACCTAAATGCCTACTAGGACAAACTCTGACAGAGAAAGATCATAAATTATAGAGAGAGCATTTATAATATAATACCCATAAAATGCAATACTTCTAGAAATGAGTACAGAAAAATGTGACCCAAAGTCAAGGGGAAAGGGCAAGCAACAGAAATAGACCCTAGAATGTCCCGGGTGTAATTATCTGCTACAAATGGGTTCAAAAACTCATGTGTGAAAAAATTTCCATAATAAATAAAGAGGAGAGATTAAATTATCAAAAAAGAAAATTGAACTGTAAAAAAGAACCAAGTGGCAATTCTAGCAGCAACACATGCAATATTAAAATGATATCTTAAATGGATGGAATTAAAAGTAGAATAGAAGGCAGGCAAAAAAAAAAAAAAAAAAGATTAGTGGACATGAAAGGAGATAAGTAGAAATTATCTAATCCGAAGAATGGTGAGAAAAGTATCAGAGAAAATGTGAATCCAGCCTCAACGACCTTTGGACGAACAGCAAGCACCCAAACATTTTTGTAATTGGAGCCCCACCAGAAGATGAGATAAAGAAATTAGAAAATACATAATGGGAAAAAACAATGACTGAAAAATCCCCAAATATTGTGGGAAAAGGTTGAATCAGAACTATAAAAAGCATAGAAGCCCCAAGCAAGGTAACTGTAAACTAAGCTACACAGGAGCCCCAAGGTGATAAGATGAGAGAGGAAAATATTTTAAAAGTCACTGGGTCAAAGGGCACAATATAAACAAGGGCTGACTACGCGCGTGGCTGGAGTGGCTGGGCTGGGGGTGCAGCCCCCCAGAGCTCTCCTGGCCTGCATGTGGCTCTAGTTTCCAGCCCCAAGAGCACGCCCACCCCCAAAACAGCTGTGATGGTTGATTTCTCATCAGAGAACACACATCCCACAAGTGAATGGAACGGTTCTGAAGGAAGTGAAATTGTCCATTTGTAGCTCTATACCCAGTGAAAATATCTTTCAAAATTGAAGATAATATAAAGATATTATTTAAATAAAAGTAGAGGGAATTAACTGCCAGCAAACCTGTACAAACAAGTAGCAACGGAAGTTTTTCAGGGAAAAGAAAAATAACATGGAGTGAAACCTTGTGTCTACAAAAACAAACCAAGAAATGAGAAATATGTGGGTAAAAATAACAGCTAGATGTTTACCTTCTAAGTACATTGAAATGCAACTGACGTATCCTAGAAGAATTTAAAACACCCTAGAGGACAAAGTCTTTAAAACAAGCTGGGCAAAGATTTCTTAGATACAACACAAAGATCATGATTCATAAAAGGAAAAAAACTGATAAACAGGACCATTAAAATATAAAACTTCTGTATAAAAGACACTTATGAGATTGAAAATACAAACCACAAGCTGAGGAAATATTTGCAAAGCAACACCTGACTGAATGCTTTTATCCAGAAAATGTGAGGAAAATTCAAACTCTAATAAAAATCCACACTTTTGAAAAGATTTGGCAAAATATAGATTTGAACAGAAATTCCAACATACAAGATACATGGAGGATGAAATGCATGAAAATATGCTCAGCATCATTACCCACTAAAAAAATACAAACTAAAACTAAATTAAGACCCTCACAGGACTACCTTGTGCTCACCAAAAGAAAGAAAAGGAAAGGAAGCAGGTACCGTGAATGTTGTAGGGTGTACTTGGTGCCTACAGCTAGGATAACAAATTGTCACAAACTTGGTGATTTACATCACAGAAATGTGCTCTCTCACAGTCTGGAATCTAGGCGTCCAGTACCAAGGTGCTGCTTCCTTCCTCTGCAGGGTCTCAGGAGGAATCCTCCCTTGCTTCTTCCTAATTTCTGGCCTCTGGTAGCAATCTTTGGCATTCCTTAGCTGGTAGGTGCGTCACTCCAGTCTTTACCTCCCCTTCACATGACTGTCTTCTGTTTATATGCATGTCCCTAAGTCTTTCTCTTGGTAGGAGGACACTTGTCACTGGCCTTAGGGCCCAGTCCAGTCTAATAAGTCTGCATCTTAAGTACGTTGGCAAAAATCCCTGTTTCTTTTTTTTTTTTTTTTTTTTTTTTTTTTTTTTTTTT
>NW_022900921.1:6182596-6184201 GCF_012274545.1 Fukomys damarensis | reverse complement strand
TTTGGGGGGACTGATTGTTTTGAGTTCTTTATATATCCTTGATAATAGTCCTTTGTCTGAGGTACAGCTGGTAAAAATTTTTTCCCACATTGTAGATTGTCTCTTAGTTCTGCTAATGGTTTCTTTTGAAGTACAGAAGCTTTTTAGTAAGATGAGATCCCAGTTGTTGATTCTTTCTGCTAGTTCCCGTGCTACTGAGGATTTGTTCATAAAGTCTTTTCCTATACCAATGTCTTCCAGAGTTCTACCTAACTTACTTTCCAGCAAGTTTAATGTTTCTGTTTTAATATTTAGATCTTTAATCCATTTGAAAATCCCTGTTTCAAAGAAGGTCGCATCAGAGGGTTAAGATCTCACATTGAACAAGTACACCTCCTAACAGAGTGTGGGTCAGGATGTAAACTGCAAAACAGTTTAGTACTGCTTTATAAAGTAAAGCATACAGCTTTGGTATACATATACCACTGCCATATGCAATGGTCTGAACGTCTATATATACCTAAAATTCACATACAAAATCTTCCCAACACCATGGTACTAGGAGGTGGGATCTGGACAGAACAGGATTAGGACCCCAGAGAGTTCTCGTTTCTCCTTCCTACCTTGTGGTGACACAATGAGAAGTTATTCATTTGTGGCCTGGAAGTGGGACCTCATTAGAACCTGACCAGACCATGCCAATACATAAACTGTAGACTTCCAGCCTCTAGAATAGCATGCAATAAATTTCTATTGATTATAAATCACCCAATTTATTGTACTTTGCTATAGCAACCTAAACCAAGCCATTATACAAACCTCAGCTATCTCACTGGTAGATATTTACTTGAGAGAAATCAAAACTGACATAAACATAAAACCTCTACACAAAGGCCTTATTCATAGTAAGACAAACTCTTGATAAATGCAAAAGTGTCAATGAATCTCAAAGGTATTGTGCTAGTCCTAAAACCTAAATGACATCTGAGTCCATCTATCACCTGTATGGCACTGTTGGAAAAGCAAAGCTATGAGTGGTACCAGAATATGACCGAGAGGAAGGATAAGCTATGAAAGGGTGTGACAAAGAAGTTTTCTCCCTGTAACAGAATGGTTATGTATCCTGACTGTGCTAGTATCAGGTGAGTATACAGAGCTAAACTTAGTAACGTCATAGAACTATACACCAGTAAAAAGTCAACTTTATCATGTGCAAATATAAAGCAATTATGTAAAGGTGGAAATATATTAACTACTACCACAAACCCACAAGCATGACTAAAACAGAAAATATCAACACCACAAAATATTGACAAGAAAGTACATCATCATGAACATGGTTCATGGGCGTATACTCCATGGTTCATGGGAGAATAAAGTGGTCCAATCACTTAGAATATTATTTTAGAGTTGCTTATCAATTTAAAATAGACCTACCTCATGATCCAGCAGGAAAGAAAACTCCTGTCAATCAAAAACACTTGTGCAAAATATGTCTAAAGCAAACTCATTCCTAAAGCCCCCAAACAGAAAACATCTATCTATCAACAGGTGCATTAATACACAATCCGCAACATATTCACACTGTAGCCTACTGCTTAGAAAAAAAAAAAAAAAAAAAAAAAA
>NW_022900921.1:6027745-6181333 GCF_012274545.1 Fukomys damarensis | reverse complement strand
CTTAGAAAAAAAAAAAAAAAAACACAGATACTAAATAACAAACAACCTACCTGCAGGAGTCACTTTCATTACTGGGGCAAAATATGCAACATCCACAGCCTAAAGGGGCAGAAGTTTGTTTGGCTCATAGTTTCTTTTTCTTTTTTGGTACCAGAGATCAAACTTGGGTCCTTGTGATTGTGAGGCAGGCGGCAACACCACTGAGCTAAATCCCCAGCCCCTTGACTCACAGTTTCTGAGGACTCAGTCCATGGTGGTCTAGTTCCAAGGCCAAAAATCACATGACAGAGGGCCTGGTGGAGTAAAGCTGATCAAACCATGAAAGCCGAAAGAAAAAGAAGTTCAGGACAATAATATACTCTTCTAGACCATGTCCACAGTAATGTACATACAACTTCCAACAAGGCCCAACCTCCTAATAGCTGTCCACTGGTGAGCATGCCATCCACATAATAAAATCACTTTCCAAAAGCTCCACCTCTGGACACTTAAGCCTTTGGGGTGCATGCTAGATGTAAACCATAACATTCCACCCCTGGCCCTCAAAAGGCTCATCTCCACCTAATTACACATTTAGTGTATCTCTAAGAGATGCAAACTCTGAACAGTTTTAGCATGGCTCAACAGTACAAATTCAAACCAAGCATAGTGGTACATGACTGTAATCCCAGATGATCACAAACTCTATCCCAGCTGGGCAATTCAACTTAGCAAGACACTGTCTCAAAGTAAAAACTAAATGTGGGCCAGGAATGTAGCTCAGTGTAAAGGCCCTGTGTAAAGCTCAGTGTAAAATACTAAGGGAAAAAAACCCCAAAAGTCCAAATCCAAAAGCCAAAAGACTCAACACAAATTCTTAATTATAAGGCCCTATAAAAGTAAAGAATTGGGCTGGGGTTTTGGCTCAGTGGTTCTGCTGCCTACCTCGCAAGCGCAAGGTCCCAAGTTCAATCCCCAGTACCAAAACAAATCAAAAAGCAAGTGAAATACCTCCAACATACAATGGCACGAGATAAATATTTCTATTTTGAAGGGAAGGAATAGGAGACAAAAAAAGAATCAGACCAAAACAGGACGAGAAACCAGCAGGGTAAACACTAAATCCTGTAGATCAATATTCAGCTTCCACGGCCAGGGATTTAGCTCAGTGGTTCTACCGCCTGCCTCGCAAGCACAAAGACCTGAGTTGGACCCCTGGTACAAAACAAAACAAAACAAAACAAAACACCCCACAATATTCAGCTTCCAGGCAGGCCGTGGTCAGATGTGAGTCCCAAAGACCTGGTCAGTTCCCACCCCTGTGGCCTTCCCAGTTACAGCCCACATGTCCTCCCTGTTAGGCTGCCTCCAGCTTTCCTCAGCAGATTTTCCATGTTCCTGGCATCTCCTACTGATACAGGGGAAATAAATATAACTCCCAACCTGCTAGACGTCAGTTACACTGAGTTCAGGTTCCCCCTAATCGAAGAACAAGTTCTAGGAAACAATGGAGGTCAAGAGCAGGAAAAATTTATTGAGAGATAGCTCCTGAGAGACAGGAGGGGACTCTAAAGGGGGTTGCCAAGGAGCCCACTTCTCAAAGGAAGTTTATAGAGCAAAATCACGAGGTGGGATCCGTTGGAAACTGGATAAAGAAGATGTGGTTTTTCTACAAAATGGAATATTACTCAGCGATAAAGAATGAGAAAATACATTCATTCATAGGAAAATGGATACATATTGAAGATATATTCCTAAGTGAAATAAGTCACACATGTGTAAATACCGAATAGTTTCCCTGGTGTGAATAATCTGCAATAATACATAAGATCCTAATAAGATTACTGACATTTAGAAATGGGAAGAAAGGAGCTAAAGGTGTAGGGAAGGTGGGATGGGTAGGGGAAGGGTAATAAGGGAAAAGAAAAAAAATGTGAGATAATGAAAAGATGAAAATAAAGTGTTTGTAGATGGGGAGGGGAGGAGGGGGTGAAGGGAGGGCAGAGGTAAGGGGAAAAAATGAGAATCAAGACTTGTCACGTAGAGGTACAAGATCCCAACAATGAATGTAACTGTACTGTATTCCGAAAATGTACCAATAAACTCAATTAAAGCTGGAAAAAAAAATCACAAGGTGGGTACATTGTGGATCGAAACTATGATTACTAGTATAGCTGTTTACATAACATTGATCCAACAGGGAAGCGAGTCACACAGTGAGTGTACATAGACAGAACAAAGACCTTTTTTAGGAGGGGATGGGTTAGGAGGTCCTGGTCACCCACTAGGGTGATTGATGTCTATCTAGACTTTGCTGGACTCGGTGATGCCATTTATCTTATCCTTGGGAAGGCATATAGGCCTGACTGATCATTGCATCTTTGTCTGGAGGCCTGGCCTCCAACAGATGCTCTTCTAGCTGCAGTTGCAATGTGTTCTCATCCTTTGCCCTGACTCCCTCGAAGGCCCAGATCCCTGACTGCCTGTAACGTTCCTTCCTAACCTAGCTGTCTATAATACCACTTCCCACGGTCTTCGCTATACTTGTGGCTTTACGGATGTATGCATCGCTTCCTCAGGGCTACATTTCAAGCCTGTACTGAAATTTTGGTAGATTTCTTCACAACCCAAAAACTCTTACATTTTGCCTGTCTAGCAAGCTAGCATCATATGGATAATGCCAAGATCTGCTCCCAGCTTAAGCACCAGCTGGGGTCACACGGATCACCAGAGAAACAGTCTCCCAGTTCCTGGATGATCAAATTTTGCATTTATTTTCCTAGGCTGCCATAAGTATGCAGGTTACCCTGGGGCTTCTCTTTCAAAAGGAAGTTTTTAAAAGGATTTTCCACTTTTACACCCTTCAGCCACTGATGGGGGGGGTGGTCCAGCCAATTCCTGAGAAGAAACCTTAAGGTATCTTTCCCATTGTACTCCTATCATAAGAACTACTTGCATTTTTTAAAAATGGGGCTAATCTATTCAGAAACCTCTTCTCCTTAGCACCAAGTTTAACAGTGCTTCCTTTCTGACCAAGCTGCAAAAGTATTACATTTCTTGCCTCCTTGTATATCTTGCTAAAAGCAGCCAGCAATATCCATGCCACTGCCTGAACTTTAAGAAGCCTGGAATATTTTTCCACCACCTTTAAATTCAACCTTACACAAAGACTTAGGATATGGCAAAATGTAGAAAAGTTCTTTGCAAGAATGAACCATACATGGCCTCTACTCCAATTTCCAATGCAGTCCAAATTCCTGGCTGAAACCACCTGAGCCTGGCCTTTACTATCTGCTGCACTCCTATCAGCATTCTGGTCTTGTGAGCTCTGACCAGAACTGCCCTTTAAGCTTTGTTTATAACATTCTATATCTCTAGCTAGCAACTCCAAATCTTTTTAAACTCCTCCCACAAGCCAGGTTCAAAGACTTTTGAACTGCATGATCCAGTATGATTACACCAATAGCCCCAGTCCCAGTACCATTTTTCAGAACTAGCTACTTTCCAGGTGCTAGGACAAAATTCCTAACACCTCCCACTGATAGGAGCAGAGCTGTACTTTGGCTCATGGCTTCAGAGGGCTTAGTCCATATGCATGGCGAGCTGGCTTCCAGGTACCAATGGCATGGTAAAGGAAAGCTCTCAATGCATGACAGCCAGGAAATAGAGACAAGAGAGGAGCCAGAGACAAGAACATACTCTTCCAGATCATGTCCCTAATAGCCTCTCTCCCAGCCACCCCCACTCCTAACATACTCAGCTATGATCATCAATGTACTAATGCACTGATGAATATATCACCCTCACAAACAAATCACTTTCTAAAACCCCCACCTCTGATCACATGATCTTTCCAGGACACATTCCAGATCTAAACCACAACACTACTAAATTTCACATGTATAAGCCCTAAGCGTGCTACGTAAAAGGAACCAGACTGACAGCCTAATACATTGCATCATTTTACATAGTTTTTTTTGTTGTTTTTTTTGTTTTGTTTTGTTTACAGACAAAATTAATACATGGTGCTAGGAAAAAAAAAAGTGAAGCTCTGTCTCTGGGAATGTGGCTCGGCCGGCAGGGAGCACAGAGACCTGTCTGGGGTGCCGGAAATGTTCTATAGCTATATCTTGAATGGAAGAGTGTCTACATGGGTCAAATACCAAAACATCCAATTTTAATGTAAGATTTGGGGATTTCATCATACATACACTCTACTTCAAGTTACTGAAGTCTACTCCTGCCATGCCCAGAAGGGACAAATGTGACCTCCTGAGAAAAGCCCCGCTCTCTTTGTATTGGTATTCACATTCAGCATATGCTGGCACACAAATGCTGCTCGTTGAATGAATGATGGACTGGCTCAAAGAAAGCATGGACCCACTTAATGTGATATAAGCATTTCAAATGAAAGCCCACCCCATGTGTAATATCCCCCAGCCCTACTTGTTAGCTCCTTTGTGTGACATCACACAAATGCATCCTAGGATGCATTTTCACAATGGCAAGAAAACTGTCACTTCCTAAGCAAATTTTTCATTATTATCCAACTCACATTAAGCAAAAATTACTTCTCTGATACTTTCTTTTAGGCCCCCCAGGTGGCCTTGGGGTACAATCACAACCTCTCTTTGACATGGAAGTTGGGGAGACTGGGTCACTGTGGAATAGGACTAGGATGAGGGTATCATACACCAAAATTTAAGGGGGGGATCTAAAAGACTCAAGAATCAAGATAAACGTTTTTAATGCAGTATTTAAGAAATCAAAATAGGGAGCCTACAGTCTGTCATTCAAGAGGTTTAATGATTATGTTCTCTTAGGGCTGAACCACAGAATTACATTTCAAGCTTCACCAAACTCTAGCCTATTTTTAAGAGATACTCTGTTTGTTCTTTAACAATCCAGATGCCGAGGCCGCCTACGCAGTAATAACAAATGAATCCACCTCCCAGTGTACCCTGAAGGCTGCTTTTCCATCAAGCATACGTACAACGAGTCTTCCAGTAATAAAGCAGCCTCAAGGATCACGGTGTAACTCTTCCACGAGTGACAAACAGGCCTCCTGGAACAAGGATGTACTTCACCAACTGCAGTCCTATCTGGACAACCCAGGGTGGAAAAAGGAAGCAGTAGCAGTAGAAAATCAAGACCTAATCTGGTGCCTGACGGGTGCTCTGCGTTTCCTTTCCATTTCTTCCCGCTGTATTCGCTATCTGTCAGGCATTGTGCTTGATATTGGTCACTTACGTTTCTTAACCTTCGCAACATCTTTGTAAAGGAAGTCTTGCTACTTCTGCAAACCTCTGAGTCTCTGAGATTCAAAGATAGAGAGCACCCAGCTCAAGGTTGCACTGCTGATTTTGGGGTGGGAGGTGTGGAAGTCAAGGCTATGCTGCTTGGAGGTCAAAGTGGGCCCTCAGTAAACCCCACCCAATGCCAGTGGATGTGGCCGCTATAGCTTTAATTCCTCAATTTCATTCATTCACCAGCACCCTATCACTGTACTGCTACCATAACCTACACTATCATGCCCAAAAGACATTTTTATAAATCAACTCACCCATAAATTTGGAATAAACTTCACCTTTAAAAATACTAACCATTTCATAAATTTAAAGTGAATATCATGAGTCATACGTGAAAATACATCCCGTAAAACGAAGCGAGGTCATTAAACTGGCCACATTTGCCTGTCAAGGGCTTGGAGCCTACACTCCAGACACACTGTCTGAAGAGGGCAACTAGCAAGTGCTCAAGAAGTGTTAGCATCAGATTAGAATCCAACAGACTTTCCCATCAGAACTGAAATCTTTTAAAAACCATACATCAGTCCATGTTACTTACTCCAGTTCTGAGTGACAGCCAAACTCCCACCTTGTCCTGTAAGTACTAGCATTCCTCACTCTCTCAGAAGTACCATGGGACCTTTCTGAAGATCATCCAGGGCCTTATCTCCAGCACGTTACCTTCCAGCTAGCAAGTCAAAAGTCCTAACTCCAGGGACGGAGCTCAAGGTCTCTGTACTGAGCTATATCCCTAGTCCACCTGCCCTCCCTCTTTTTTCTTCCCTTCCTCCCTTTCTTTTTTCCCTCCCTCCATTCCTTCCTCCCTCTTCTCTTTCTCCCTTCCTCTTTCTTGTTATTTATTTATTTAGAGACAAGGTCTTACTAATTCACTATATTGCCCAGGTTTAGTTTAAACTTTTGATTTTCCTGCCTCAGCCTCCCAGAGTCCTTAGATTATAGGTGTGTGCCACCACATCCAGCTTGGAGAAGCAACCGGAAAGAGGATCTGAGGCAAATTACAGCAAAATTCTGAGCTTCAGTTTCCTTGCTTATTAAATACACATTATTTCTTTTTATAATCCCTTCCAGACCAAAAATTTTCTCAACAGTATCATGACTGTTTATATAATTTCCTTCAAGTTCTATTTAAATTTGATCCCTGTGATTTAAATCTCTGTACTTGTTTGTCTTTGTCATGAGACAAACACAATACGCAACTTACAACAGTATACAGTGGAACCTCAGTTCACGAGCTTCGTCTGTTGTATGGTTTGGGGGAAGATGGTTGCACTTGTGTTTCTGTGGGTGAGATGGCCAAGTGGTCGTGTTTGTCACCCCACATTGGGTCTGCAAATGGAAGCAAAAGTTTGCTAAACGCTTTTGTTTGTGAACAGAATTGTTTGCAAACAGAAGTAATCATGAATTGAGGTATCACTGTATTTGCAAAATTTGATGACAATCAGTCTGTCATGTTGCTTTAGATTACTTCTTACAAAGATTTTCCTTGAACTAAATTCAGTGTTTCATGAAAACGTGCTACACAGAAATCACCGACAGGCAGAAGAAATTCCAGAACGAGTCTTACCACTCATAATCACTGTAGCGTGTTGGGCATCTTGCCCTCTCTGAACTTGTGTCCTTACCCGTAAATGATTTTTATCCTCTCCTACTTTATAGGATTGTTGCAACGATAAAATGATCTCACGGAAGAGGAAGCTCTTGAAATAAACACCATCCAAGTTCAGTGTGTCATAGGGTTATTCTTACTGTCCAATGAGATAGGAGACGTGAGGGTACTCCAGGCATCTCATAGGAACTGTCAGATGACCTTGCATGAGTCAGCCTCCCTTGGCTTAGTTTCTCATTTGAATGAAAAGTCCACTTAGGCAACTTTTATCACTAAAATTCTATGCTTCTAAGATTGATTTATTGTCAAATACGATCACTGTTACCCCACAATGTATTACAAAGGATCACAGAGAAACAGATAAAAAGAAAGAGCTACTGCTAAAAAGGGAGCAGTACCAGGATTAGGGGCAAGAGTTACTTGTGTGTATCTTCAGCTGTACCACACTGAAGGTTTTTGGCCTCGGACACATTCCTCCCCTTTTCAACCTCCAAATTCTTGTAAGTAAAGAGAAAATTCAGGTACAATCAGTGCACAGCAGATCTTGCTGTCTACGCCAGTCCAGGGTCTACACCTTCTCTCCCATCACTCCCCTGGGGAACTTAACCCAGTCCTCAGTTATTAGGTTCATGAGACACTGATCCTCATGTCCAGAGCGCAAGAGTCCTGGCACACACAACGGGGTCATGCCAATGAGCAGCTTCCTTTTGCATTGCCATGGTAACTGATTTTGGGCTGAAGACTCTCAAAAACTGGTCCAAGGAAGTCACATCTCAGGTTCTACTGGAACCATAAGAAGGAGAAAGTTTTATTCCAAACAGGGTTATTAACTGTAGTAATGGGACAGGCCCGGGACGTTGCTGGTGACCATTTGCCTCCCATAGAAGAAAAGACTTTCTGACAACGAAACCAGCTCAGAGAAAAGCACAGAGTCATGGAGAACCCTGAGGACACCACCTGGGATCCTAGACCCAGCTCTGTCTGAGGATCCAAAGTTACAGAAACCCATCAATGAAGCTAGCTCCAGTTGGGTTTCTGGTCCATGCCTCAGGAGGCATTGTGGTAGATACACAAAAGCTCTTCAGTTTTTCCTGTGAGTCCTGCAGCCTCCCCAGAGGGATACTCGTGGCTGTAAAAACCACACTGGGACAGGCTGGTGAATCTGCAGGACTGTGGGGCCTGTGGGGCTCATGCGCTCCTTTAAAATACAGCAGCTTCTCCTTCATATGTTTTGTATTTGGGAACTCATGTGAGATTTGCTTTGAAAACAGTTATTAGCTTATGTACACGGAGGGTGGAGGGATTGAAGGGAAGACAGGGGAATGGGAAAAAAATAAGAACTAAGATATATCATGTACAAGTACAAATTCCCAATGAAGGATGTGATCATAATGTATACCTAAAACATACCAATAGACTCAAATAAAAAAAGAATACTTGACCTTGTGAAGACCAAGCTCCTGCCTAAAACAATAAGGGAGATGGAGGCCCACAGATAACTGCAGAGACTTTTACATGCTTGAATGAAACAGCACAGCCCAACTTCAGCCAAAAGCTGCCACATGAGCCCAAGGTCACCAGACATTTGGAGTTTTCAAGAGAAGCCAGAAATATCAATTTTTATGTAGAAATCTGATTTCAGCTCTCACCAAATAATTTTTAAAAACTGTAAGCACCTTTGAGCCAAGCAAGATACATGTACAAACTACATTCAAAGTGGACCCCGACTGTACTTCCTAGTACATAGATACTCCTCAGAGTTACACATCAATCTATAGCAAAACAAAGTACGTGTGCACAGCCGTTTTCCTGGAACAGGTGCGGGACTTTCAAT
The DNA here is from genome assembly GCF_012274545.1 of Fukomys damarensis. NCBI lineage: Eukaryota > Metazoa > Chordata > Mammalia > Rodentia > Bathyergidae > Fukomys > Fukomys damarensis. The sequence goes on along the minus strand of NW_022900921.1, from coordinate 6,172,605 downwards.
TAGATGCTTCCACAGTATCCTTAATAGAAAACACTTAAAAAAAAAAACGCTAAATATATTTGTTCTGGGTTTTTTGGTCTTGGTGTTGTTTTTGTTTTTTTGTACTGGGGATCACTCGGGTCCTTGCGCTTGCGAGGCAGGAGGCAGAAACACTGAGCTAAATCCCCAGGCTAAATATATTTGATCTACTATGAGAAGTTCATTGCAGAAATGTTACTGTGCGTGCATGTGTGCATACGTGCGGGCGTGCGCATGTACATGCATGCGTGCGTGCGGGGCTGCCTGTGTGTTGACTGGGTGGGTATGCTTTCCTTCAAAGCTAAAAGGTCAGTTATCCCTTCTCTGCTGTCTTTTACTTTCCTCACAATGAGAAAGAGCATTACATTATCATCGATATTTACCATGCTTAGCCAGCAGAGAAATAAAAAGTTCACGGGCCGTTAGCCCAGCTCTAATCCTCTGCAAAATTTACCTCTGACCACACTGCAATGAGGCAGGTCATGGAGAAGTACACTGCTCTTGGCTGAGGCAGGGAACTGTGCACACCAGCTGTCTCTAGGAGGAGAATCGTATGGGCTCTTCACCACATGCAAGTGACTCCGGAGGAGGTGGACTCTGCGGTTGACTCACTCCTTTATTACTTCACTTAGCGAATAAACCTATGGCACTCAGGACAAGAAATTGTACTGAACCCCGTGAATGTAAAATCTGTTTCTACCCTTGAATATATAGCTAATTAACAAGGAAAATAGACTTTATTTTAATAAGATTCTTTTCTATCCATCAATAGATTCACTCCTACTATTTCACTTGATTTTCTCAAACGTCCAGGAGGCCAGCAGGGAAGACTGAATTATCCTTATTTTACAGATGAGAAAACTAAATTCACAGTGGCTTCAGATGGAGCCGATGTAAGGGACGAAGAGACCCAACAATGCTGACAGCCTAAATGAAAAAGCTGTAAACTCCAATATAAGAAGATACATGGTTTCTGGCCAATGGACCTGCAGTCTAAAGATGTCAGAATCGCTGATTAGCAATAGAAGGGACAACTGAGTATAAGAAGCCCACCACTGGTGAGAGGTAATCAAACAGAGAACGAAAGCCTCCAGGCTTCATCCCATCTCACTGTGAGACACCATACGTTGCTGCTGTTAATGACCACAGTGCATTAAATATCCAGGTGTCTATGACAACCCACCATGCCAGATTGTTCCTGAAATGTGAGATGTTTGGTTCCATAATCCAGACAGTGCTACATAAACTGAAATGAAAGGGAACCATTTCTGTGAGACACGGGGCTGTGACATCACACATCCTCTCTCAGCCTCCGAGAGCCCACAGCAGACATCAGGTCAGCCTGGTTTAACAGGTGAGGACCCAGAGATTCTAGAAAGAGCTCGGTTTTCATGGTGAGGCCAAGTTCCAGCCAGATCTGTCCAACCCCAGAGCCTTGCTTCTATCGACACCTGATGATGATGATGATGATGAAAATGCTAGTTACTCTGTGTAAAAACTGATCGCCTAGTGTTAATTTAATAAAAATGAACCGGAAGCCACTCGGTGATATTTAAAGTTAGCCATCACACTGACTCTGCAGGATGGGAGGGGCATCCTGTTTGGTTATCTTCTCTGTTTCCCCACTGTGCAGTAAACAGTGAAAGATTTATTCCATCTAAGGAGAAACCAGAGTATGACTCACTATGTAGTGTAGAGCCCAGCATATGGTTTTCACTCACTGAAAACAAAAATCACTAAAAGCCAGTTGAAGTCATGAATATATAGATTCTTTGGGCTGCAGGAAAATGTTTCAGCTACCTTCAACTCAGTGTATGTGTTTTACCCAATCTCTAGCCTAGTTTGAATTACAATATATGCATATTTATGTATCTTCCTTATTAGTATCTAAATTTCTCTTTCAAAAAAATAAGTTACTCAAACCTCCTTAAAATCAGTCCGCAGAACGTGGAATCCACTCATCTAACGCAGTGTCCCTCCTCCTGCCTCTGCATTGCACTCCACCTCCTGTGTATTGTCATCGGGCATTACCACTGCTGGTTCTTTTCCTGACTGTGTACTATTCCACTCATTTGTGTACCGTCTCCTCATCCAGAGTGCACTATATCGTGTTTTGGGTACCAAGTAGCAAGCGTAACAGAGGCAGCATCAAGGTATCCACTAAATATTCTTAAGGAGATGAAGAGAAAGGAAACAGTGGGTTATTTTCAAGTGGTCTGGGGCACACTGCCTGACATCCCAGGTCTTCCTTCAAAATCCAGGTGGAGGGCCAGGGATTTAGCTCAGTGGTGCCGCTGCCTGCCTTGCAAGCACAAAGACCTGAGTTCAATCCCTGGTACCAAAAAATAATAATAATAATAATGCTAACAATTATTTTAGGGCTGGGGATTCAGCTCAGTGGTTCTGCTGCCTGCATCAAAATACAGGTGGAAGACTCCAAGAACGTCTCAGTTTTGCATTCTGCACGTTTAAAAATCTAGCACACACACACACAGAAGAAGAGATTAGAGGAAACCTCATAAAGGAGATGACATTTGAGTAAGTGGAGCAGCCATCCAAGAGCAGGGCAAGAGAATCCAAGGAGAGGAAAGAAAAAGCACAAAAGACCAAAGGCAGGAACAGCCAGGCACACTCAAGGACCAGCAAGAACTGGGCTATGGTTCCCCCCTCCAAAGTTCATGTACCGGAAACTCAACCCCGAAACTCGTGTGTTGACAGGATCCAGATGTGGGGCCTTTGAGGGGGTAGATAGGGTTAGTTGAAGTCACGCAGATCACTTTCCTTGGTGGCATGAGTGGCTCCATAGGAGAAGAGAGCCCTGCTTGGCACACTTGCTCTTCCCACCACGTGATGCCCTCTTCTGCATTATGAGACAGCAAAAATGCCTCACACAACACTGGCACCTTGACACTGGACATCCAGCCTCCAGAATGAGGAGAAAGCATTGGTCCACATAAACTGCACACCTCAGCTGTTGTGTTGTAGCAGTACAAAACAGACTAATACAGACAGCATGGAAAGCACAAGGCAAGCAAGGCAGAAGTTCAAGACAAGCTGGTGTGTTCAGAAGTTTATTTTGAATTCAGAAATGCTAGAGAGAACCAGATCGGTTCCCCAGGTTATTTCACACCTACAGACATTGTTGGAGCTGGGGCATCTACCTGTAAGGCCTTGCCCTATGATCCCTTGCTCCTGTGATCCCTGGTGCAGAACTCCTAGGAAAGCTGATTTATGATTTCATCTTTAAAGCTTCCCCTGACTTCTCTAGGCTGTAATTTCCTCCTTCTTTGTTGTTTTACTGTATGAAACTCATGTTGTGCTTTCCAGTTGGGACAGTTAGACCCCTTCAATCCAGACTAACTCCACATCCTTGGGCAAGTTACTTAACTATTCTGAGCTTCAGCTCCTTCTTCTTCAAATCAGAAGATAATAGCATCTTTGGCTTCTACTGGATTGCCAAAAGGATTAAATGAATCAACATAAGGGTCTCAGAACAGTGCTTTGCACATACTAATTGCTCAATGTTGTTATAAAACACGGAATTACATTCATGTATTTCCATTTCTATCTCCTCTGAAAGCATAGCAGGGGTCAAGTGTCTCATCTATGTCCTCCATAGCTAAGCTGTTCCTGAAACATCTCCTATGCTCAATAGAGAAGGTAGAAAGAAGAAAAATGAATAAAGAAGGAAGATGAAGGACTACAAAGCAAGCCAAAGAAAGCTCTATGTGTTTCAGAGTGTTTGACATCAGTTTACTCATCCCGTCTTTACAGAAATTCAGTGAGCCCACCGAATAAGATGGACACGGTTCGCTTCATAGATAGGAACCCTGAGTCTGGAAAAGCGAATGACTTCCCTCACAGAGAATGACTCCGCAGGGGATACAACTGAACCACATGATACCCTTGTCCTTGACACGGTGGCATCAAAAGCAGCCACAGGAACTACTCTGCCTGTGAAAGACTTGTGCTTATCAAACACCTTCAAACGCATATTTATAGAAGCCTTTGTCACCAAGTCATTGGGGCCAAGTGGACTTCTGCTTTGTAGACAAAGAGACTGGGATCAGAAACATCATGCCTCCCACGTGGCTGGCATGAACGGACACCCAGGTTGCTGGATAACACACCGGGGTCCCTCCACTCCAGCACACAAACCCAAAGTAAAACGGGCCCAGGCAAATGTGCCTGCAAGTGAGACTTCAACTTACCTGGATGCCTCTTCTCCCAGTCTGGGCCTCCTCCTTCAGTATCCATGACAAAGAAGTGTCTGTTAATAAAGAAGGAAAATATCCATCATCTAACAAATATCTGGGTGAGGTTCAAAAACAGTCAGAGATGCTTTTCCAGAGCCAATTTCTATTCTAGGCAGAGCCAGTGACTCACTGGCGACCTTGGACAGAAAAGAGGTAACCTTTACTCCTCTGGCAAATTTATATTTCTCAGAAGCCAGAGTCATAAGCAACACAGCTTCCGACAAGATTTTCCCAGCCCCCACAGCCTTTAAACGTCCTCCCATGATCATGGATCCAGACCCTCCCACAGCCAGAGGATTTTTACAAGCTTTTCTCAGGCTGAAACCATCAAGTGGAGTATGACCTGGGATTGACCAGTCTATTGAGGTAAAACTCAAGTGGCTGTCCCATCACTTAGCGAATGTGGGCTGGGAGTTCATCAGAATGCAGGTGGTGATCCCCAGGACAAGGCTGGTGGCAGACTCACCAGACAGCTTCTCTGGTAGGGATGCTCAGGAAAAGTACACAGAGTCCATAGCACTTCTGCACAACGAGTCATCACATGCCATCCTTGCCAGTATCGGGCCAAGCATTGCCTTTAGATTTAAAAGGGGGGACGATTTTTATTTGATTTCTCCCTTCTTTTGTGTGTGATATAACCACTCCAAAATAAAATACTCTAGACATACAGAAAATCCCTGCATTCATTCCACCTATATTTATTGAGTGAGCAGCCGTCACCTAGATGCTAAAGGTCCGCCTTTACCCAGGAAAATGGCTGTGAGCACCTCAGTGCCTGTCCTCTGGGAGCTTACAGTCTAGTAGAAGAGGCAGAGAGCAATCAGTCCATCACGCAGGTAGTTACAGAGATATAACTGGGCTAGAGGCAGTGAAGCTCAGGAGCTAGGGGAGCTTATCATGAGAGAAGCAGCAGCACACGTCGAAAGCGAACAAAGTGAAGGTGGAGAGAGAGATGTCACGAGTGGCAGAGCACAGAGTGCGCAGGAGTGCCTGGGTCATGAGCTGTCTTTAACCATAGCTGTGCCCTCCCAGGAACACAGAATGTCTGCTCCATCTAGGAATCCCTTCAAGGAGAGGGACTTGAGCTCCCCGTGGTGCACTCGTGAGGAAATGATCAGCAGGCACCAGAGTTAGGCTATGTATGGGAAGAATATGAAACAGGCAATTCTCCATATGCCTTCACTACTTTTCCACAAACCAGGATAAAACAAAGCTCCCAGGGCAGAGTCTTGGCCTAGAAAGCCTTTCCACACAGGAACACCCAAGGCCCCAAAGTCACGGAACACAACACCAGCCAACAGACTGCTCCTCGAATTTCCACTCTTGCTTCTCAGTCCCCCACACCACAAAGACATTTTGCCCTCTTCTTGACTTTTAATGCCAATTACAGAAGATCAGTCTTACAGAGTATCTTAGAAGACTGACGACAGACCAGCACAACATAGCCATGTATGTATACACACCCTACAGCTGGAACAGGAAACTGCTGTCTGTTTCCAGGTATGTCATTTGTCAAGAGAAGAACACTGTAAAAACAACCCAAAGCAGTTTTGATTGCTATGTGACCATCATTCAGCTGCTAGAGGCAAAGGATATTTTGATGAAAAATTTCAAGAGAGGGCCGGGAATTTAGCTCAATGGTTTCACCACCACCTGCTTCACAAGCACAAGGACCCGAGTTTGATCCCCAGCCCCAAAAAAAAAAAAAAAAAAATTACCGAAATTAATTTCACCTCTTGGTCTTTACGTCCTTCACAGTCCCAACAGGCCCACTAAAAAGGTTTGAATTTCCTGTGAGGCTCGCGCTGTTACTGGCCTGCAGCTACTGTTCCACCGAACAGGTAGAAAGATTCAAAGAGAAAATCTATGTATGGAATGAGGAAAATTCTGATGCTGGCCACAGGACACAGCTGTGTTCGGAACAGCACTAAGTAGAAACTAGGAGCCAGGGTTTCAATCTCAGCTCTGCCTCATACTTCTAAGGTGAGCCTAACAAGGGTCAGGACTCAGTTGCCCCCTCTAGAACTGGAGGGAGCTGGAAGAGGCCACAACTCAGGGCTCACAGCTCTGTCTCTCTGATCCTCTCACCCCCAGCTCCAGCCGCATAGCATAGGCTACCTGGGTTGTGAGGGTGATGTGTCCACCTTTAGAATTCCCAGAGAAGGAGCCGTGGAGAACCTCGTGGATGACACATGTCGGAGAGTCACAATATTGATGATGTTCTGAGAGCACAAAGCCGCCAGCCGCCAGAGCTGAATGTGTAATGCAGCAGTCTGAGCTCTTGTGAGCAGACGCTAGCAAGTCTGTGTCCTCAGCACATAGCCTGCTCGGGTAGGAGAGGATGCTTCATAAGGAAAGAGAAACTACTGAGCTTTACTCTGAACCTAAGACGGGGTAAAGTACTGTATTTTGAGTTGAGCTGTGTCAACCAAAAAGGATACCCTGAAATCCTAGCCCAAAACGTCTCCAAATGTGATCTTAATCAGAAATAGGGAGCTCGTCTTGGCGGCACATACTCTAATAATCAGGAATGGGAAGGCCCTTTACAAAGACAACTAAGTCAAAATGACGTGGCGCGATGGTACCCTTCCAAGACAGAAATGTGGCTGTAGGGACAGAAGGAGGAAAGGCACTGTGAAGGCACACAGGGAGAAGAGAACTGTGCGACCAGAGGGACAGATCCACAGGCCAAGGAATGCAAGGATTGCTAGGAAGACGCATCAAAGATTCTCTTCTCCCAGTACTCCGGGAAGCTGAGGACGGGAGGACGCGACTTCAAGCCTAGCCTGGGCAATTTAGCAATTTCGTGATATTTTGTCTTAAAATTAAAAATAAAAAGGGCTGGGGATGCAGCTCAGTACGAAAGCACAATAGGGGAAGTGGGAAGAGTAGGGGAAAGGAAATAAGGGAAAAGAAACAAATATGAGAAAATGAAAAAATGGAAATAAAGTTTTTATAAACAGGGAAAGGGGGGTGAAGGGAGGGCAGGGGTATGGGGAAGAAATGAGAACCGAGACCTGTCATGTAAAGGTACAAGAGCCCAGTGATGAATGTAACTGTACTGTATACTTAAAAAGTACCAATAAACTCAATGAGAAGAAAATTTTTTTAAAGTACAAAAGTTCAAGAGAAGAGGGGAGAGGAGGGAAGAGCAGGTATAATGAAGGGAGGAGATGGAATTCTCCTCACAACCATCTAAAGGAGCATGACCCAGAATTATAACCAATAACTGTATCTTGTTGTAAGCCACCCCATTTGTGGTCCTTGGTTTTGGTACCTCTAGAAAACTGATAAACATGTTTTAAACACATCGCTTCCTGTAATCCTCATAACAACTTTGTATGGTAGGTGTCTTAGTTACTTCTCTCCTTCTGGAGACAAAACACCTGACACACAAAGTTAAAAAAGGAAAAGCTTATTTCAGCTCACACCGTAGGTTTTAACCCATAGTGAGCTGGCTGCAAGGCAGGGCGACATGGTAGAGGGGCATTCCAGAGGAGAAATAGCCAATGGTGTGGCACAGCAAGCAGAAGGCAGCAAGCAGCAGCAGCAGCTGCCCTTCCCTTTTATCCCATAAAGGACAAAACCTTTTTGGGTGATGCCAGCCCTACCCAGGGTGGAGCTTCCATTTTCCACCCCCTGAATCCCAGCATCAAGTTCTTAATCCACATTCATACACCCTAATTCAGCCAGCTTCACAACTTCCCACCTATGACCACACGAGGTTTTGGGGGGACATCTAGATACAAGCCATACAATAGGTTCTACTAATACGGTCCACTTCGCTGGTGGGTAAAAATCAGACAAGTCTGACAGACCAGGAGATCATTATTCCCTGCCCAGAGGACCACCCCTGTCTTTGTCCACCACCAGCACCGCTACCCTGCCTACCAACACCAAGGCCACAGCCGCACACGGTTACTACAGAGACCTCAGCCTTCTCATCCCCTGCCCTATACACATTCACCTTCACTGAGGGGTTGTTACAATAATAAACTGAGGCATTAAAGGAGAATTGGAAAACAAAAGCAGGTTACACCACTCATTAAAAAAAGAACTTTTAAAAGGATTCCTCTACCACCACCATGACCCAGTTGGAGGTCAAACAGAAGATGTTCTGCCCCGTAAGGAGAGGAATGTCTCCCTGAGGCCAGACAGTGGAGCTCTCACAGGAAAAGTCACACTGTGACTCCTTGTATATGCCTTCTCTTCACAGGGCAGAAACTGAGGTTTGGACACTGGAGAAGAAATAGAGCAGGCCTTCCAACCTACCTTGTTTCAGTACCACTCAAATCTACCCAAGTAAAGAAAGACATCTTCCATAAGCCCAGCTTGATTCACTTTTGGTTCTATACCAGTGTGGGATCCAAAACTAGAGCTAATAATCAGATTATACCCATACCTTTGCAGAAATCTCCTTTAGGGACCCAGTAAGGACTAGTAGAAGGCTGAGGATAGATTTCAATTCTTCTTATATAACCAAACATTACCATCTTATCAACTTGATTATACTGTAACTTATAATAGTGGCATCACTTACGGAGATAGAAAACTATCACATGAGGACCAGTGCTAATGGGAGTGGAGGTTAAGTGCATACATATGTACAGTGGAATATTATAAACCTGGCACACCTTACGTTAAGTGAAATAAGCAGGCACAACAATACAAATACCACATCCTCTCCTATGTGAAATCTAAAAGTCAAATTCATAGACAGAGACTAGAATGATGATGAGGAGGGACTGGTGGGTGCAGGGATCCTATTGGGAAAATACTGATCAAAGGAAACAAAATTTCAGTTAGGGTTAGATGACCAGACCAAGCTCAAGACATCGTGCGAAACAGTGTAACTATATTATTTACTTGAAAATTGATGATCGTAGATGTAAGTTTTGACTCTCTCCAAAAGTAAGTCATGAATATATTAATTACCTTAATTTAACTATTCTTTAAGGTGTACATATTTCAAAACATCTTGTTGTACACTAGAAACCTATAATTTTATTTACCGATTGAAAATAATAATAATATTAATGAAAACAAATAGTTCCCTTCTCATAAGGTAGCTGTGGGAACAGAATGAACTCATGCCTGTACACCCTCAGTAGTGTCTGTCTTATAAAATGTGCTAAAGCAACATCAACAGTTAATATTATTATTTTACTGAGGAGGCACCAAATGAGTTGGAGGCTGAAGGTCGACACTAATAAGAAGTAAACAGAGCAGGAGGAGTCATCTCCAAACTTCCTTCCAACAGTGAAGACAAGGCAGTGAGGTTGGAGGCCAAGAGATGGTGGTTAAAGATGGTAAAAATATGTGTATATTTTCTGAGCACTTAGGGACTAAGGACAGACAGAAGCAGCATCGAGTAGAGTGGGACAGGCAGCTCAGGTGGGTGCGCTTGAACCTGCAGGACTACAAAAGCACCATGCAGTGTCACCTTGCACCCACAGCATCGGTAGCTCTGGTAGGTGTGAGTGAGCCAGGGTTGAGCATTAGCACGGTCAGCGGGCAAAATAACAAACAGACTGGAGAGTTGAAGACAGACGTGAGCAATCAGATGCAAGAGGCTGCCCTGTGGTCTGCGCCTCTGGGACAGGACATAAGCATCCTGCAGCCACGTTTTGACTCAGTGCACCATCACAGGGCTTTGTCCGGGCAGCCGAGGACCAACATTCCCCACTCGCCGACTGTACCTATACTTCCTGTGTCTCCACCTGTCCTGACTCATATCATCCTCACAAACCAGGGAGCTCCCTGGACGCTCTAAGCACTGACATTGTATGTGCACTGGGAAAGGGCATGTGCTCTGGTGCGGACACCCCAGCTCCATTCCTCAACACCTGTGGGACAGACCCTGGCTGAGGACTGAACATACTAAACTGGAGTTCATCTGTCTGTAGCTGGGCGGGGAGCCCCATTTCAAAGAGAACTTATAAGGTTTATATAAAATAACTCATATAAAATGCTTAGCACAGCACCTGACCATAACAAAGACTTTAATAAATGTTGATTGTCATAATAAAGGCAATGGCTTCATAGCAGCACGTACCGTATCTGTTGGGGGGCTGGACCAGATGCACTGCAACCCAAGAGGGAACACAGTAACACAGCGTTAGTGACGGGGCTCAGGGCAAAGACATGGAAGAACAAGAGGGATGTGGCAAACTGGAGCCAGGTCTCCCCACGGAGCACGGTTTGAAGAAAGGCTGTTTGCCAGGGACTCTGAGCCCAGAAATCTCCTCCAACATAATTGAGAAATATGTTCCCTGTGCATTCCTAATTGTAGCCTAGCAGATGGCAGAGGCATTTGTTTAATGAAATATGTCCATTCGATTAAGCTAGGCCATTGAGGATTCGGGGCTTCGGTAGCATTTCTGTGGCTACCCCTCCTTTTGAGAGACAGGGCACTTTCTGGGTTTGGAAGAAACTTGGAACAGAAATTGGCAAGGGGAGCAATGGTGATACAGGAGTCTAGAAATCCAAAGCTAAGCCTCTGAGTCTCTGCCTCTGCCTGTCTTCCTCTATGGCTAAGAAACAGGTCAGTGTCTCTCGGTGAGTTTGGGCATGGCTGGGTCACAGAATCAATCAATGGAACAAGCGATAGTACTAATCAGCACCCTTCACCTCAGGCTCTGAGATGCCCCTCTGTGCCTTGCCTGTGCCTCTGCCCAATGGATCTCCCCTGCCTGTTCCCTGAGGTCGCAGGTTTGCTTCTGTGCAACGAGCGTGGATGTGCCTGTTCACGTGTGTGGTGGATGTGTGGTACACACGCGTGCGTGGGGACCTGCAGGCCCCTGGGAAGCCTTCTCTAACTTCCCTGCCAGGATGAGATCACAAACTCCCTCAGTTCCCTTCACACGAGGTTCCACAATGACACATTACATTCTACTTTTAATTACAGAGGACTCTCAAGTTGAGGCCGACCTGACATACAAACCTGGGTTAATTAGGTTGATAGGCGATTCATCTGCCTGTGTTATCTACGGCGTGTACCCAGGTAAACATCCAGATCTCAGCAATATTGACTTACAACCAACTTGAGTTACAAGCAATCCTCAGGAACCAATCGAGTTTGCAAGTCAAGGGTTCACTGCATTTCTGCTTGTATTAATACAGCACAGGACTTTCTTAAGATTAGGCTGATCTCCTTCCTCAAAGGAAAGGCCCACAGACGTGTTGTGCTCGGCAGATACTTGGCTATTAAATTTAAGGCCCACGGAGGATGAAAGAGGGATGGCTGTCTGAGGTAGGGAGGCCCAAATTCCTTTTCCGAAGCTCTGGCTCATCCTGTACCCCTTGACCCTCTGCCCAACCTGGGAGCGGTACCATTAATCTGGATGAAACACGTTCTTCCCCTGGCTTCTGAGACACGACATGCTCCTTGCTTTCTTCCGGACGCACCTGCTCTTTCGCAGTCTTTGCTGAGTCTTCTTCTCATTATGGTTTCTCACTGCTCCAGCATTCAGCCCTCAGACCTCCCCGAATTTCCCCATGTCTCACTCCCTGTGTGATCTCATCCAGCACCAGGACTTTAAGTACTGCCTGACGCTCCAAATCGCTTTAACTGGTATCTCTGGTTCTGACTATTTCTCTCCTGTGACCCACATTTGAATATCTAACCACCTGCACTACATATGCATGGGGAAGTCATAGGCTTCTCGAGTTTAATGTGCCCAAGACAAAACCAGTGATGGCACCACTCACTCCCAGCCATGTCACTATCGACTCATGTGAGGATTAGGTTTACAATGTCCCACAAAAGTCTTGTGTTCAGATAGGGGGCTCGAAGGAGGCGACTGGATCACAAGATGTAGAGCCTCACTGAAGAGAGTGGGTCACAGGGTGTAGCCTTGGGGACTACGCATGGTCCCTGGCCCATCCTCTTTGGCTCTCTCTGTGTCCTAGCTGCCATGAAGTGAGCAGCTCCCCTCCTGCCCAGGCCCTTCCACTACGATGTTTCTTCTTCAATCCAAGCCTAAAAGTAACACAGCCAGCTACCATGGACTTAAACCTCTGAAACCATAAGTCAAAATATACCTTTCCTCCTTTACGCTATCAGTATCAGACATTTTTTCATATCAACAAAATGGTGGCTAACATCACAACTCACTTCATAAGTTAAAAAAAAAAGCAACAACAACCCTTTAGTCCTCTCTTATTCCCTTAATCACATCTATTCATAAGGTTTACCAGTTGTCCCTCCAGAATAAGTCTTGGATCCCATCATATTTCAGTGTCTCTTCTAGCAGACTGGGTCAACTCAACATTAGCTTTGCTAAAATGTTAAAATCACTTCCTTAATGATCTCTCTCTTCATCCTTAGCTCATATAGTGAACTTTTCACTCATAAGGGGAGATCAGTCCCTCATTTCCCATCAGAATGTGCTTTCAGCTTCCCACTACACTCATAACAAAACCTCAAATCCGCTGAACAACCATTAAAAGCCCTAAATGATCCACCCCTCCTATGTAGAATAAGCCCAAAACTTGCCCTGCCATTTATACGAGCCGTACAGGCAGGTGTTCCTTAGAATATTGTCCTCCAAGTTCTGAACGGTTTCTACCCTCACATCATCCAAGCACGACATTACCTCTCCTCGGAGAGGACTTTCCTGACCACCTTAGCTGAAGCGGATGCTCTCATTATTTGCAGATTTTATGTTCTTCACAGCGCCTCACAGCACCTGGATTATGTTTTACCTTTCTTATCTCTGCCCTCTACAATGGGAGCTCCCTAAGGGACAGGCCCTTGGTTTGTCTTGCTCACTGCAAACTACAGAATCTGGCACAGAAGAGGCAACCAAAAGTCTTCGTTGAGGGACTGCCTTCCCTGACTACAACTCTGCTTCAGTTATATGTGTTCCTTGCCATTGCCACCGCCATCCCTTAGAATGGTTTCAGCCAGGACATCCTGATCTTCCTCCCTGTTAAAATTTCTGGTCCCTGGATTCATCTGTTTAAGTTTCTTCCTGTATAGTCTCCCAACCACTCCTGACTGTGATTCTGTGATTCATCACTTAAACTTTGATTCTTCATCAAGCTTCTGAGCTATCTGTGCCTACTTAATGCCCCGACTTTGAGTTAATGCAACAGTCTCTCTTCCTACATCAACGTAACTTTGTCTAGTGAAAAAAAAACACTAGTTTAACATCAGTACAAATCCCATGTCTCCATGCTGCCTGGCCCTTCTCCTGTGTCTCCTGTTCACGTGCATTCACATTCACCACAGGGGATGCTCTGAATCTTTCTGGACCTCCCCAAGGCCCCACTCCAACACCAGTTTAGCATCAGTACCAATCCCATGTCTCCATGCTGCCTGGCCCTTCTCCTGTGTCTCCCGCTCACATGCATTCACATTCACCACAGGGGATGCTCTGAATCTTTCTGGACCTCCCCAAGGCCCCACTCCAACACTCCTCTGCCTATCACTCAAAGCAGGAAACTGCGGCCCCTGCACAGAGTCAGTGGAAGCCTAGGGACCACATCCTCTCCTGAGCCTCTGCTGATGAATCCCTCTCTGTCATATTAGCAACCCCTGCCTCTCTGCTGGATCCATTCCAGCACAGTCAAACAGAAGGAAATCTCACTAATCTTGTTTCCAATCAAAAAACAAAATCTCATCTTCACGCGCCAGATATTTTACCCCTTTCTTCGCTATATTAACATCTCCACTCTCTCACCTCCCATTTATTTCCCCACCCTTTTACCCATTCTGATGTGATTCTCTCTTCTGTTTTTCCATTACGATTGTTCCTGCCAAGGATTGTGATGGCTTCTTTGTCACTGAATCCCAGGATGAACGTTATTGCATCTCTAAGATCAGTCCTCCCTGGGCAGCACTTCACCTCTGCTCATGCTTTAAACTGTGCTTTTTTGTTAGCTTCAGTTCTGTGACACTGCAGTCCCTTGTACTCATCCATCAGCTGCTCCTAAATCTCCCTCTAACTGCGCCCTTCCTCTGTCCATCTAATGAATATTGATTTCTAAGGGGTTTTTATCCTTGCTCTCTCTTCTTGTTACACAGTCTCTTGTCTTTCTGAGAAACCTCATTCAATCACATGACTTCAGGGACCACGTGTGCTCTGCTGGCCACCAAAATTTGAATCCTCAGCCTTTCTCTACTGAGCCCCAGACCTATGTGTCCAACTCCTGACCGTACACTTTGAATGCCTTACAAATGCCAAAGCTTGAAGCCCCCCAAATGTGAATTCACAGCATTGTCCTTTCTCCAAGTTTGATCTACAATTAGCACTCATGCTGTCAGGGAACAGCAACACAGCCACCCCAATCCAAGGTGTGAGACACTTCCTTGATGTCTTGGAATTCCTCATCTCCCACACTGAATTTTTTCTTGCTAACTTTAACCTCCTAAGTTCATCTTCATTGCTGAAATCCATTGTGAGTTGAATGACCGAGCCCAAACTCCTTACTTCTAACTACCTTCTTCCAAAACAAGTTAGATCAGTCTTTCAAAGCACAAACTTATTCGCACCAGTCTCACCTTTTGAAACTTTAGACCATCCCATATTGCTCATTGCCCTTAGGATAAGTCCCAAATGCCCCTTCATGATGCATGGGGTCCTAAGCCTTAACTTCCGTGTGTCTCTGCAGCCTTCATTGTTGTCCTTTACTCCCTCACGCTCCATTCTAGGAAAAGGAGAATACAGACCATGTGCATTTTCACACCCAGATGTCAGCATCTATTCCTCTTCTTGCCCAGTTTAATCTTTCTTTCTCTGTCCAGGAATCCCTTATTCATTCTTCAGGTTTCTGCGCACACAACATTCCTTTCAGAGACTCTCTGTCTCCTGAAATTTGGCCATGATACCCCAAAATTCCTACAGCAACCCACATATACACTCATCGTCGCACTAGTCATTCTGTGCTGTAACTGAATGTTCAAAATGCTAATTAATACATAATTTACATATCATAAAGTTTATTCATTTTAAATGTACAACTCAATGCATCTTAGCATACTTACAGTTGTAGAACCATCTCCATAATCTAATTTTACATTACCACCACCTTCTCACTCTACAACATAAACAACTTGAGGGGTTACCATGTGTGTTGGTTTTGAGACCCTAAGACAGCAGTAGCAAACCTCTGGCATGCGTGTGATATTTTTTTTTTCTTTTAAGACAAAAGATATTAATGTGTGAGTCGTTTTTTCTAAACTAAAACCTCAGTATTCAGGTTGAATTGCAGCACTGGTACTTTGGGATCAATATGTGGGCTGTGGGTTGCAGTTTGGACTCCTGTCTCTTAGAGGTTTGCCATTCCCACTTTAAGAGCATAGCACGGTACACTTGTCACAAATTAAATGCTGGTTAAACAAACAGAAAACAAATGAGAGGGGAAAACAAATGCCAGATCAATGACACAACGAACCTCTCCTTCTCTGATGTGACAACCTAGTCTCGAAGCTCTGGCTTTCAGGCACATTCCCCACACTCTTCTTCACATTTCACCAACTTCCCCCTGTGGAACTCACGGATGAATGTATTCAGACAGAGAAAGGAAGACTAAACTATCCAGAGGGCCAAAATAGCGCATGGAGAAACCAGTATTTCCTCAAAACGAAGGTAGGTTTCCCCTTAAACACTTGAGATTTCCTCCACTACTTCACCAATAGGTGCTAATGTGGAAGTCTGCCTCTTGACTTATTTTCTCATTATTTCTCCTGTTCTTCAGCCTGAGAGGTGTAAAACCTGTATTCTGGCCATAATAATGTCAACAATTTGCCAAGGGATGTGGCAAATCCCTTCATCTCTGAGCTGAGTTTCCTCCTATCATCTATTTTCTCTCTGCCCACTCTGCTTTTGCAGTAAGCTGGAAGCCAAAATAAGGCACCTTACAGAGCACAAACCAAGCATATTTTTAATTGGCTAACTTTCTTTCTAGTTTATATCAATCATCTCTATTAACTGAAGACATCTGTGTGATAAATTGAGCTACTAATACTACTCATTATTAGACATTCAGATATACAAAATCCTTTGTACATAAAGCTGACATATTCTGAGAAATTCCTACATGCTGGGAACAGAAAGATTGAAACATGATAACAACTGAAAAATCCAGAAAAATAGCCATCTAGTGTGCTGTGTTGTGTTAAGTTCTTTGCTGTGGAACAGTGGCATTTGGAACAGTAGACCAGCACGCGGGCTCTGCAGACAGGAAGAGCTAAATGGAAAGTCCCGCCCAGCCTCCCTGTTTCCATCTATGAAATGGGAGGATGGTAGGATGCACTCGCTCGCTGTCAGCCTACTGAGGCCCCGCACATGAAGCTCGAGGGAACCAGTGTGATGTCATGACTAGTCTTGCTCACAACTGTTACCTTGTTGAGGAATTGGACTTTCTGGGATCAGATAAGTAAACAGAAACAAATTAAAAATACTACACAGATTAGGAGAGCAATGGAATGGCAGACTTGAATTCTCTATGTCCCTGACCTTCTCGAGTGAGCCACGACCTTCAAACTTTGCGAGCAGTTCTTCCCATCCGCATTCATGACTGGAAGCTGGCGAGAACTATAAACCTCTACTCTCCTGCGCCATGGGGGAAGGGTTCCTCAACAAGCTTGATCTCTCCATCTTCCTGTAGGCTGAGACTGCTCCCACAGGAAACGAGACTGCCCAGAAATGACGCTGAACTTGGCAGTCTCCTCACTCCTGCATTGTCTTCTGTTCCCCACTGGAGTCATCGTCTTTGGCACCCTCTGGAATTCCACTTATGCGGCTTTTTCTTCTTTCTTTTTTTATCTGTTCCTTCTCGAAGTAATTACAGAATGCACAAAGCTTGGAGTCTCTATACTGGACCCCATGTCAGGGGTTTGTACCAGGGTCAATGCTGCCTCCCAGGGGACACTTGGCAATATCTTGAGACATTTTGAGCTGTCACAGTTGGGGTGAGAGATGAGGTTGCTGGCTTGCAGGAAGAAGAGGGTGGGGATGCCGCTGAGCTTCACAGATCCCCAGTCCGGGCTCCAGCAAAGAATCCTCTCCCCACAAGTGGCACCAGGTCGAGAAACCCTTCCGGTTCCAATAAGGGCATTTTCACATCTGTTTGCCCATCTGATTTTATTACTCCCTTGGGATGAAAACCAGGTCAAAACCCACATTCATTCCCCAAAATTCTCCTTGTAACAAGGATTGGTATAAACAGACATCTTCACTGGGAAGCTGCAAAGCTCATACATGGGGTAGAAAGAAAATGTCCCAAAGTTGGGTAACAGCAAAGTCAGGACTTGAAATTACCTGACTTTCCAAGCTGACAGCATATTAGTCAGAAATTTGATAAAATGTTTCCCTTCCTGAGCCAGTCAAAGAGGTAGGAAGCCAGAAAACCCTAAAGTAGTAAATAAATACAGCCTCTTAAGTACGCACAAACTGGTAGTTTGGGAATGATTCTTAGAGGTTATTGAATTCAATTCTATCACTTTATATAAGGGAAGACAATAGAGACCTTGGAGAATACGCCAACGTTCATCTCCTTCCTGGGCACCATGGAACAGATTATTGGCCACTGCAGTGGAGGAAATTTACAAACCCTGTAAGTGGTCTGTATTCATAGTTTCAGGGATAGGGAATTAAAAGGGAGTTACAGACAAACTCAGGCATTACATGAGACAAGTAGGCTGGTTGCAATGGGATTAAGAGGGTTAAAAGGGAGAAAAAGAGTCTAGGAAAGAAAATAGGCTAGGAGAAGACTGAAGGAAGTAGGAAAAGGGAAAGAGAAATTACACATAACATCTTGTTTTTTGGGATTCCCGTGTGCATTAAGTCTTTTGAGGACATGGAAAAAAAATCTGAAAAACAAACTAAACTCAAACTGTTTTTTAAAAAACAAAACACTACCATTGTTTTTTAACCATAAGTGTAATATGTGCTTATTGTTTTTAAATGAATGATACAAAAATATACTATAGAGCATAAAATTTTCCCACCTAAGAAAATTGCTATTAGTAGCTTAATCTATAGTCTAAATTATATTCTAGCTTGTATTCTATATAACAAGCTACAGAGAGTTTAGCTTTTCTTTACAAAAGTAGCACCTACAAACAAAGGCATAGTGTCTTGATTTTTCACTTGAAATGCATAATAGACAAATTTCACATTAGTATACACAGTATCCCCATCCACCCAGTATTCAATTATGTGGACATATCATAATTCTCTTTTGGTAAATATTCATTTCATTCTTCTGTCAGTACTTTCAGGCAATAATTCCTAGAAATAGAGTTCCAATGGAACTCCCAGGAATCGTGTAAGAAATACGGACTTCAATTTTCACAGTCAAATCACTCTTAAAAGAACGTTCCATTTTTTGTCCTTCTAAATGCATATTTTTTTAAATCAGTGGCCACCTTCTCTGTGAAGCATTCCTCCAGCTAAAAATAAGCCCTCATCCTCAGAACATCTCTTTTTCCCCCCAATCCTTCCACACCTCAATGGCAGCCCCATACACAAGTTAACTTGTATTATTTTCCTAGGGTCAGCACCTGAAGGATAAGAGGAAAATAAGTGTGAAGCAAACATCTTAGATTTTCATTACTTCCAGCTCCTTCCTTTTTCTGCTGATCTCAGGTGAACAGGTTCTTCCTAATGGGCAGTGTGGTGGGCTGTGTGAACCCATGAAAATGAAAGAAGAAAGACAGCTAATTAGGAGATCAAACAACCCACAGAAGTGAGTAACTTAGATCTTCTGCAGATGGTTCACTGCTACAAATGTCCTCAATAAATCATGGGCTTTGGCGGGATGGTCCTATGCACTCTGTCCTGAAAATCAAAGTGGAGTGTCAATTTTCTCTCTGAAGATGAAAGCTCTGAATTGAAAGCACAGTAAAGAATCAGGGCCAGAATAAGAGATCATCCCTCTCCAAGTGCTACCCCTAGACCAGGTTTCTGGGACATGCTTTAGAAAGTAAAGTATCAGTTCAAATAGTCGGCAAGCGCCACGGATTTCATTTCCTCTTTGGTATTCACAAAGCATCTTGACTAGAAGTCTAAACTAGAACTAGAGCCTCTAAAGAGGCTTTCAGAAACCAGTTTAACATATTAATTACTCTAGGAAACCTGGCCAAAGCTAGACCTCACATCCTTTCTTCCCACTCTATCCTCCTGAGGATCTACACGTGAGACGGGTACTCTTTCGAAATTAAGGAAAGCCACACAATAGATTGTAAAGCATGACACTAATAACAGAATTGTCCTTATACCATGAGTGTCAATGATACAGATATTAAATCCATACACAAAAACTATTTCCTTAGCACTCACTAGAGATCCAGAGAAAGTAATATAATAGTCAAACAAAAAAGCTCTTGCTCACTGGTCCCATCCCTGAAGGGGCCAAATCTTCACAGCTGCTCTTCCTACTCCCACCACCAAATATTCGCTGTGCTTCGGGAGGCTCAGTTCTTTGCCAAGCAAGGAATGCAGCCGTTACCATTCTTAAGGAACAAAACGTCACCAGGAAGAGGATTCTCCTGGGCTGCCTCAGTTGGGATGCAAGAGAAACCCTAATGGGAAGACAAAGTGAGCTCTACTGATGTCTCACTCTAAATAAGACAGAAACTGTGAGCACTCTGCCAGATTCTCATCTGTGAAATTATACGACCACACAAATCTTGAGAGCTCAGTTATTTAAGTTGTTTTACTCTTCAAACAAGAACTATATGGGATTCTTCTGAAGTTTGTCCAGGAGGCCTAGCAAATGTGTGAAGATTGAATCTACTGTCTACCACTGGGAGCTGGAGAATAAAACAAAGTCAAGACAAGCTCTTAACAGCTTATGCACTAAAGGGAAAACAAGCTCTCACATGCAATACTATTATGAGTGGGAGCATAACTGTCATGTTTTATTTGTAGAACCACTTTATAGAGTAATTTGCCAAAATCTATCAAATTTAGATGCATATCACATTTGGCCCAGTATTCATTCCTTAATTCATTCACCAAATTTTCTACTGAGCATTGTTGGAGGTGCCGGAGAGCAAGAGCGCTAAAAAGTCTCTTCACTCAGGGCACTGATATTCCACTAGGGAAACACATTCAACAAACAAACAAGTGAATATATAATATCACAGTAGAGACAAATGTCATGCAGAGAAACAAACCAGGGAAGAGGGAACTCTAAGGTAGGATAAGGGTATCCAGAGAAAGCTCCTCCAGTCAATTTGAGGCAGAATAAAAGAAACGAGTAGAAAAGAGATAAGAAAAGTCCATTTTAATGTCTGTTTTATTAGTACCTATTTGCAGTATGTGAAGTTAACATTTATCGTGAGGAGTAGATACATATATATAACACAGCTCATTTATATTTTTAATCTGCTTCCCACCAACTTCCTGCCTTCAGTCCCTAAATTCCATTTCCTTATTTTCATTCTTGTTGATAGTATTATTCTTGGCTCATGATTATAATGTTTATATTCATTGTGAGTATTTGGTAGCTGTGCATGGCAGATGTTACTTCTTAGCTTCATGTCTCCCTTGTCACCTTGTTACTTTGGGACAGATCAGTGCTCAGCTCTGCATTCAGGAATGCTGATTATGTGGACAGCATCCGTAGTCTATTTCATCCATGTTCAATACTGAGGACACCAAGATAAAAGTAACTAAAGTAATTCCGGGGACTCTCAATTTCTAGCTCTTACAATATCCAGTTCCAGACCCCCTAAAGCAATGTCTACAAGTTCTCAAACCTACAATCACCTCAAATTCCAGGAAAAGCAGTCTTGTAGACCACCCCATGATGAGATCACCTGCCCCAAAGCAAGAGCATTTCTCCAAGAGACAACCCAGGCATCCCCCTTCCTATGCAATGAAAATCACCTCATAGGAAACCAGTTCCCCCTCAAGTCATCAGGATTGCTCCAGAGCTGTGGAAACCAGAACTAAGATAATGTGATCAACTAGACTGTAGCTCACCTCAGCTAATCCTTTAAACTGGGCCTCCTGCTTTGAGAATGGGCCAGTCTGCATCCTTTCGTCAAATGTGTCTCTTCCAGTTACACTAACTGAAGTATTTTCCTATTACTATCTAACTCTGCCTAATAAATCTGCACTATGCCTCACACTAATGATTCCTGAAATTCTTTGGCTGTAACATTACTCAGTCAGTCTACTACGTACTTCACGAGGGGAAAGAGTTGAGGTCTCCACCTCTCCTGTGGGAGACCTCCTCAGACTCCTTCCAGTGACAACTGAAAATTAAGCAGATGCCTAAAGGGAATGGGAGTGTAAGCTAATGGACACCTAGAGAAAAACTGTGCCTGTCCTGGGGGCAACATGTGCTCTGAAGTCACAGTGTACTTACTTTCTGAAGGTGGGGGGATATAGGTCAGTGGCACTGTGCCCACCTGGCAAGCACAAGGTCCTGATTTCTATCCCAGGTATGGGGGAAAAAAGGTTACACAGTGCACTTAAATTCTAAAGAGCTGAATTGAGGTCAATGTAGAGCAAAGGGAGAAAAGAGGACCTCAGAGAATGTCAGAATGGAGAGCAAGTAGGAATCAGGAGTCAGATTGAGGGGTTCTGGGTGAGAAGACCATAACTTTCACCCTGAGAGAGGAAGTTCTAAGTAGAAGCGTTCATAATACAATGTCTTAAAGAACCACTGTGGCTTCTACTATTGAATATTATAAAGGAATAATGAGGAAAGAGACTACTTAGTAGGTGACTGCAGTAATGCACGGAAGAAGGGTGGTGGTCTACACCAGAGCGGAGAAGGAGCAAGGAACAAGGAGAACTGACAATAAACAGACAGGGCTTGCTGAGAATCTGAAATGTGCATGAATGAGAGAAAGCAACGATGCCTGCAAGTTCTTGGCTTAAGTCACTGGATGAGGGGAATGCCACTTACCAAAACAGTGAAAGCTACAAAGTAAAAAGGTTTGAAGGCTATCTACAGGCTAACTCGGAGTTTAGCTGCAGACTTGTTTACTTTGGAAGCACGTAAATGTGCAAATGAAGACAGTAAGTGGGTAAATGAATTTAAAGATCCAGATTCAGGGCAAATGTCAGGCTTGGAATATGTGCTTGGGAGTTGTTGTCATTACAGAGTATGCAATCCACAAAACCAAGGAAGATCACTTGGGAAGTAGGTCAGGATAGAATAGAGAAGAAGGTCATTTTCCAGGAATTTATCCTTCCCATAGATTTATATGAAATGTGACTTGCCTACAACAACAGCCATAGAAGCATTATTTTGCAAAAGATTGAAAATTTAAAATCAACTAAGAATTAGAGAAGTGAATTGTAGAACAATCTCACAAGGGAACATTATTCAGCAGTCTTCCTAAGAAAATGAGGCAATCTTGTGTCGACGGTACTAAGGATAAAATACAAAAGGTTTCCCCCTACAACTAAGAACAAGGCATGGGTAGTCACTCTAACTATTCTTATTCAATAATGCTAGAAGTTATAGCTATTGTAATAAGGCAAGAAAAAGAAATACAAGACAAGTAGGGTGGAAAAGAATAGTTATTCTTTTTTGTTTTGTTTTGTTTTTGGTACCAGGGATTGAACTCGGGTCCTTGTGCTTGCAAGGCAGGCCACCGAACCGCTGAGCTAAATCCCCGGCCCAGTTATACTTATTTGTGACATGAAAATGTAGAAAATTGTAGGGCATCTACTACAAATAATTTCTAGAACTAAGTTTTCAGCGATCAGTGAGTTCTGTGAACTTGAAGAAAACAAGATCAAAGCATAAAAATTAAACACATTTCCATATATTAAAATAAACCTATATAAATATTACATTAAAGTATATTAAAAGTAAACTTGTGGAAACTCTAAACACAATAACATTTACAACCACTCCAATAAAAAAGTTGGAAATGAAAAAAATATATACAGTATCTGAAAACTGAAAACTAATATCATTCTTCCAATAAAGAAATCAAAGATCTAAGTGGGGAATACGGTAAATATTCAACATAAAGTTGTTGCTTTTCCCCAAACTGACTTACAAGTCAAATACAATTGCTACTTAAACTCCAGTAAGGACTTCACTGATACAAGCAAGTTTATTCTGAAATTCATATGGAAAGGAATAACTCAGCTCCTAGAAGAGATAAAACACTTCTGATAAAGAAGAATAAAGTGGAAAGAATAAGTCTATCTGATTTCAAGATCCCTCAGGTGTTACAGTAAGAAAAGCAGTGTGATTCCAGTGGATGGACAGACATATATAATAATGGGACAGAATAGAAAATCCAGAAATAAGACTCACACAAAAATGCACAATTGATTTTTTATGAAAACACAAGAGGAATTCAATAGAGGAAGTATAATTTCTTCCAATAGTGCTAGAGTAGTTGGACATCCATAGACAAGATAAACAAATAAAACTTGTCATAGTTACTTTTTTTTTTATTAGGACAAACTACCTGACATGCTCAAATTAAAGGAGGAAAGGTACATTTTAGTTCACAGTTTCTAGATGTTTCGGTCCATAGTCAACTAGCTCTAAGGCGTGGTAGCATGGCAGAGGGAAACAGTCCATGGCATGGCGAACAGGAAGGAATATGCCTTCTTTCTGTCTTTTTATATTCCACCCAGGCTACAAACCTATGCTTGGTGTCAGCCACACCTAGGGAGGAGCTTCCTTCTTCAGTAAATCCATTCATTCACACCCAGAATTATGCTAATCCAATTAGGGAACTAATCCATTACCAAGCACCCATGATCCAGCTGCCTCTCAAAAGCTCCACCTATAACCACACAAGGCTTTGGAGGGACATCTAGATACAAGCCATAACAAACCACAACCCAAAGCTCATATGTGCCATAAAAATTAACTTGAAATATAAATTTCAATGTCAAACGTTAAACTGTATTATTAAAAAATTAAGAAAAAATATCCAGGACCCATGGCTACACAAGTAGTTCTTAGATTTGACTCCAAAAGCATGATTCATAAAAGGAAAGTTGATAAATTGGATCTCATCAAAATTAAAAATCACTGCTCTGTGAAAGAAAGCCTTTGGGAAGAAGATAAAAAGATGGGCTATCGACTAGGAGAAAATATTTACAAGACACAAATCCAATATAAGACAGACATGTAAAATATATAAAACACTCTTAAAATTCAACATTAAAAATAAAACAACCCAATTGAAAAAATGGTTAAGTCATAAACCAATATTTCAATGAAAACGATATTCAGATGATGAAAGCACATAAAATGATATTGAATATAATTAGCCCTAAGGGAAATGAAAATTAAAATCACAATGACATAGCGTTATATAACGATCAGAATGGCGACAATAAAAATAGTAGCATTACCAAATGCTGGCATGGGTACAGAGAAGCTGAATTACTCACACACTGCTGGTGGGAATATGACATGATACAGCTACTGTGAAAAACAATGAGGCAATTTCTTATAAAATCAAATATGCAGTTCTATTACATACTAACAATCATAAACTTGGGCATTTACTACAGAAAATTGAAAACTTATGTTCACAAATACCCTGTGTATGTCAGCTTTTTGTCATGGTAACAAATACCTGATATAATAATCAATTGAGAGAAAAGGTTTATTTTAGCTCAGTTTCAAAGGCTCCAGTACACAATCAATTGGTCCCATTGCTTCTAGACCTCTAATGAGGGACCACTTCAGGGTGGGGAGTGTGTGGTAGATCAGAGCAACTCCATTCATGGTAAGAAGCCAAAACACAGAAGCTAGGTCCCACAATCCCCTTCCAGGCCACACCCTCAATGACCTGAGGACCTCTGACTAAGCCCCACCTTTTAAAGGAGCCATCACCTCCCAACACAACCCTGGGCTGGAGACCAAGCCTACGATACATTGAACACTCCACATAGCTTCATTCATGATAATAAAAAACTGGAAACATCACATGTTCAACAGAAGAAAGGTGAAATGAACTGTAGTATTTATGCATGCACTAAAAAGGAACAAATTTCTTAGGCACAGAATTTAAATGAATCTCTAGGAATTATGTTTAATGAGAAAAAGCCAATACCCAAAAGTAGCATATTGTGTGACTCCATTCATTATCATTTTTCAATGATAAAAGTTTAGAAATGGAGAAGAAATTAGTGGTTGGCAGGAGTTAGGTAAAGGGAAGGAGTGGGAAGGAGTTTGGTATAACAATGAGAGATCTTCCGCGTCTTCACTGTAGTAGTGAATACATAAAGCTACACACACAACAAGACTGCAGAGAACTAAACACACACACTCACACACACAAATGAATTCACTGTGGAAACATGGATAAGACTGACAGATTGTATGTCAACAAATTGTCGTGATGTTTTATAATAGTTTTGCAAAATACTACCATGAAGCAAGCTAGATAGAGGCTTTGTGAGCTATTTCAGTACTATTTCTTGCAAATGCATGTGACACTACTATTATCTTATTAATATTTTAAGTTAAGAAGGTATTGATTAAATGTCATAAAACATCCAGAAAGAATTGCTTTTTTGTTGACAAGGAAGATACCCTATGTTTATCCACAATACATTAAGTGAAAACACAAAGATATGTAAGAAATACCATCATTACAAGGAAAATTAAAT
The DNA here is from genome assembly GCF_012274545.1 of Fukomys damarensis. NCBI lineage: Eukaryota > Metazoa > Chordata > Mammalia > Rodentia > Bathyergidae > Fukomys > Fukomys damarensis. The sequence goes on along the minus strand of NW_022900921.1, from coordinate 6,146,762 downwards.
GTATAGAAAAGCTCTGGCTAGGGCCATTAAAAAATTGGTAACAGTTTAATAGTAGCCTCTCAGAGGGAACCAGACTTGGAGCAGGGATGACATTTCACAATAGTATACTCGAGACATTTTTTAATTTTGAGCTGTGAGCAAGCCTCTAACGACATAAATAAATTTCAAATTAAACCATGTTATTCCTAAGCAAAATTCAGTAAGCCTGAAGAGTGAAAAATAACACAGAGAGTCAATCAACTAATGCATACATCTTTCTAAATAGTGCCCTAAGAGACTGCATGGAAAAACTCAGAATAATGTGTAGAAGGTATTACCAGTATCAGGTCAGGCAACATGAGTCACAAACAGGGAGAAATCACTGTTGCATACAGCAGCTATTCCATGTGTCAGCTGAATAGTCCAAGCTTCAAGGGCTATAAAAAGTCAGAAATTTGGTGGATTTGGAAAAGATGAGGTAGAAAGAAAGCTTCCTACAGTAAAGACGATGACTTTGATCTCAAAGTTCAAAAAGAATTTGAATGGTAAAGTATTGGTTGAAAAATATATAATCTAAGAACAGAGAATCAAGCATGTTCAAACTATCGAAGGGCTAATAAACTCCCGTGAAATGAGCAATAATATTTTGTAGATAAACAAACTAAATATCAGAGATATTTTGCAGTATCCACATTTTATAAGCAAAAAAGAACAAATAAGAATAGAGAGGTCCTTACTTCTAAAGATTTACTCATTTCACTCCAGCTGAAAAAACAAACCATCAGATGGCTAATATAATACAGACATACCAGCCTTTACGTCCAGGCTTGTCAAGAGCTACTCTACCAGGAATGAAAGTTTTCATCCAAAACATAGAAAATGATCAAGTCTTTTTGCATTTGGCACTTTTCCATTGCTGGGACAAAGTACTTGACATACCTAACTTAGAGGAGCAGGACAATTGTTTTGGCGCATGGTTTCAATTCACAGACAGCTGGCTCCAAGGTAGAAACATCGTGGTGGAAAAGGCACAGTGGAGAAAAGCTGCTCAACCCATGACAGCACAGCGACAGGGAAGGGCCAAAACAGAAGACATTCCTCTAGAGGCCACCTCTGGTGACCCACCTCTTCCAACCAGTTCCCACTTCCTAACAGCGTTAAATACATCATACTCATCAGTTGGTCCAACCTTCTGAGGTGTGTAACAGCCCTATGACCCAGTCACCTTCCAAAAGTCCCACCTCAGAATGTCCGAAACATTTTTTGCGGGGGTGGGGGAACACTGTAGATTTAAATGATAATATTTCTGTTTGGTTCTAGATATAGCAACAAGAAGGAAGAACGAAAAGCAACTTCTACTGTACCACTACCACATACCAGCCAGCGTGTAAGACTGTTTTTGCAAACTTGCTCATTTACCCTCCTCATAACATTATGATGTCAGTATATTCAGTCCTGATTTGCTTGCAGCAACATAAATCACATGACCCAGTTCACAAGGCTACTACATACAACCTGAGTGAGCCTGAACATAAACTAGACTTGGTCTGTAAACCGGAGGCAGCTCAAGCTCGAATGTTCTTTCCATTTCACTAGGTGTTTTGCTTTGTTTTTGCTGAGGTTACTAATATATTGCTTTGTGTTTTCTGAAACGAAAAAATCTTTGGCCTGGAATTTTAAAAACATTTCTAGCGGTAGCTAGTTCATATTTATTTATTTTATTTTGCTATTTCCTTTTTTGATCTACTGATCAAAGAAATATGGCTTTTGATTAAAGAAATGTGGCTAATATGTTCTGCTATTAGTTGGAATCTATTTTGCTCCTACAGGCTTACAAATACAGTATATAAACATTATAACTGGGAGGGTGCTAAGATACAGACCAGTTTGTCTAATGAGGTCATTTTATATATGAGGAAACTGAAACCTACACACGTACTTCTCTAAGGTCCTATTAGTTAAACATCAAAGACATCAGACCAGCACCCACGTCCCCTGGTCCTCAACGTTAAAGAAAAATCACAGCTAGCGAAAGGCAGTAGAAAAATCAAGCCAAACCCTGAAACATCTAGACTCTACCAAACCAAGCTGTTAAGGCAGCCCAAAATGGAAAGGATAGAGGAAGAAATATTTTTCAGCAGGAGCCTCAATAACAATTGTGATTTGCAGATCACAACAGACAGAAATCAATCTTCATTCACCATCTAAAACCGAATCAGATATCTCAAAGGGACACACATAAACACTCTCACCACCATCTGTGAAAACAAACTCCAAAAAATCGATTCCATTTTATGCATTTGGATCTTGGGAAAGTATACATTACTCCTGTGGGATTGCGATTTGGGTTCTGAATAAGACTTATAAAAGTGGTGATTAGTCAGACTGAGACATGAGGTCTTTTAACCCTATAGCTAGCAGAAAGTACAGACTTCATTTACTTAAAGCATTCAGTTAAACCCATTCTTTCATTTTACAAATAAAGAAATGGACTCAACAAAGCAAACATTCCCAGGTTGATTGATTTCTGTTGAAATCAAGAGTAAAAGACATGTTGGCTAATTCTTAGAAGGTAAGACCGCAGACATTAGAAAGAAACAACCTGTGCTCACCACCCCTTACCATCTGAATGACAATAGCAGGCACATTTGTTGGCTAATAATGACTGGTTGCTCATCTGCATCTCCCTTAGCTAACTCTTCTAGGGAGCCAAATACTTGTTCTCCCAATGATAAAGGTCCTCCAAGTGATACAAGGGAAATAATTTAACTCCAACCTATTAGATGTCAGATATGCCAAGGTGGAATTTGTGTTTCCTGAAACTGAAGAACGAATTCCAAAAGATCAATGGACGTTAACGGTAGAAATTATTTCTTGAGAGGGACAGATACCGCTCTTCAGAGAGACAGAAGGGGGCCTGAGCAGGTTGCCAGTGACCCACTTTGCAGGAAAGGTTTTATAGAGCCAAATCACAAGGCAGATACAATGTTGGACAAAACTGTGATCAACCAATAGGACTACAAGTATATATATTCTAGATAAGAGTCCTTTGAGGAGCAGATGGTAAAAATTTTTTCCCACATTGTAGGTTGTCTCTTAGTTCTGGTGATGGTTTCTTTTGCAGTGCAGAAGCTTTTTAATGAGATAAGATCCCAGTTGTTGATTCTTTCTGCTAGTTCCTGTGCTACTGAGGATTTGTTCATAAAATCTTTTCCTATGACAATGTCTTCAACAATTCTTCTTAACTTGTCTTCCAGCAAGATTAGTGTTTCTGTTTCAATGTTTAGATCTTTAATTCACTTGGATTTTAATTTAGTGCATGGTGAAAGATAAGGGTCCAGTTTTAATCTTTGGCAGGTTGAGATCCAGTTTTTCCAACACCATTTATTAAAGAGGCTATCTTTCCTCCTCTGAGGATGGTCAGCTCCTTTGTCAAAGATGACATAGCTGAGTACATCTGGATTTGTTTTTGTGTCTTCCAATCTGTTCCACTGATCCTCAGAACTGTTTCTTTGCCAGTACCATGCTGTTTTATCATAGTGGCTTTGTAGTATAGTTTCAAATTGGGAATTGTTATACATGCTACCATGTCTCTGCTGCCTAGGATGGCTTTTGCTATTCTAGGTCTCCTATGGCTCCAAATTAATTTTTGGATTCTTTTTTATAGTTCTGTGAAATATAGCATTGGAATTTCAATTGGCATTGCATTAAATCTGTATAGCAGTTTTGGTAGTATGGCCATTTTCACTATATTGATTCTTCCTACCCAGGAGCACAGGATATCTTTCCATTCTCTTATATCCTCTTCGATCTCTTTTTTCAGAGTGCTGTAGTTTTCAGTGTAGAGGTCTTTTGCTTCTTTTATTAGATTGATTTCTAAATACTTCATTTTTTTGGATGCTATGGTGAAGGGAATTGTTTCCCTAATTTCTCTCTCAGTGAGTCTGTTATGTGTGTACAAGAAGGCTGTTGATTTTTGGGTGTTGACTTTGTATCCAGCTACTCTGCTAAAAGTGTCAATTAAGTCTAGAAAAAAGAACTCAAAACAATCAGCCCCCCTAATATAAACACCCGATTCAAAAGTGGGAATCTCAAAATAAAACAAAAACAAAAACAAAAAAAGGGGCTGGGGATTTAGCTCAGCGGTTCAGTGGCCTGCCTTGCAAGCGCAAGGACCTGAGTTCAATCCCCAGTACAAAAAAAAAAAAAAATGGGCATCTAAAATGAACAGATATTTCTCAGAAAAAGAAGTAAAAACAGCAAGTAAATATATGAAAAAATGTTCCACATCACTAGTCATTTGAGAGATGCAGATGAAAACAACACTGAGATTCCACCACTTCCCACAAAGAATGGCTGCTATCAAGAAATCAAACAATAACAAATGTTGGCAGGGTTGTGGGGAGAAAGGAACCCTTCTTCATTGTTGGGAGGAGTGCAGACTGGTGCAACCACTATGCAAATCAATATGGAGATACCTCAAAGAGCTGGGACTAGAGGTTCCATTTGATCCAGCCATCCCTCTGCTGGATATCTTTCCAAAAGAATTAAAAGAATCATATCACAGAGATATATGCATACCTATGTTTACAGAGGCACAGTTTGTAATAGCTAAAACTTGGAAATAGCCCATTTGCCCCTCAGTTGGAAAATGGATAAAGAAGATATGGTTTTTCTAGGAATATTACTCAGCCATAAAGAATGAGAAATTAGAGTCATTCATAGGAAAATGGATACATAAATGAGGATAGACTCATAAATGAAATAAATAAGTCATACATGTAAATACCGAATAGTTTCTCTGGTGTGAAAAGCTATAATAGTATATAAGATCCTAATGAGATCACTGACAATGTGAAATAGGAAGAAAAGGGCTAAAGGTGTAGGGAAAGTGGGAAGGTTAGGGGAAAGGTAATAAGGGAAAAGAAAAATGTATGAGAAAATGAAAAAATGGGAATAAAGTATTTGTAAATGGGGAGGGGAGCAGGGGTGAAGGGAGGGCAGGGACAAGGGGAAAAAATGAGAACTAAGACCTGTCATGTAGAGGTACAGGATCCCACTAATGAATGTAACTGTACTGTATACCTAAAAAGTACCAATAAACTCAATTTAAAAAAAAGAAGCAGCACAATGCCACCCGCAGTTTGTGCATCTTAATTCTAAACACAGGTCTTCAACCAAATGACAGTGAAACAATGACTAAACTGCAGCACAACTCTGCCAAAAAGACATAAATGGAACTTAGCCAGGGACTTCTGTGATAAAAGGAATGCACACAGGTCATGTGAGCAGTACTGTCCTCGTCCTCTTGTTTCCTTTCTTGAACCACAGCCATCCTCTGGGTGTGAGCATGCACACATAAAGGAACAAGGGCCACACACCGAGGATAGAAGAGGCAGCACCGAAAGACAGAAAGGACTGAGTTGAAGTCCCATCCATCTCAAAGCACCCCACCCCCAGCAGTACAAAACAGTCCCTTTGACACGCAATGGACTTTTTACTCTCACAAGGCAGACAACACACAAATCAATATGCAAAGTGTGGTACATTCTGAAGACTAAAAGACAACTGCACATGAAGAGCTTGCCACAAAGCAAGGCTTAATCAATAGCAGCTGCTCCTATTCTCATTCTTGCTGGCATTCAATAAATGCTGTGTAAATTCTTACGATTGCTCTATACCCACTTATCTATGACTTGTTAGCGGTCTGAGAATCTCCAGCCATCCAAGAACATCACAGGGGATACTTGCCCTCTGATCCGGTCAGCTTTCTCTCCTGGAGCTGAGGACAATCTCTTTTATTCCCAGAGGCTGTAAAGTTCATGTATCTTTAGTTCTCTCCACTCCACCAGGACTGGTTCTGAATAATCAAACCAGAAGGATTCCTGCAGCTGGAAACAGAGGAAGTTGGAGAGAAACAGGGCTTTGCTGCAGGTGACTGTCTCGTCTACACCAAGGATGAGACTGGGCCTCTCCTGGAGTAGTAACTCACACAAATGTATGCAAAGTGCCTCTTCTGAAGAGGCAGCCAGCGTCTCCTAAGACCAGACAACAGGGTTCCGAGTGGCTTTGTTTGCTCAGATGTCATTTCACTGGGAATGACTTCATGGGTGGGAATTACAAAGCAATGCCACCAAGAATGAGGCTCTGAAATGTTTTGGGAAAAGCATAGAATAATTCTGGGCTCTGGGCTGTAGCCCTGGATCCAATAAAGATTTTCTGTGTGACCCTAAGCGATCCCTTCTCTTCTGAGCCCGTCTTCCTGTCAGTACAGTAACGGAGCCAGACTACACCATGACTGGGTCTTCCTTTCAATTTTGATATCTTGTCGTTCTATTTTTCTCAAATTACCTGCTCCGGTGAGCCTCCCTCCTCCTAGCAGAGAAAGAGGGGTACCTTTCTCAGCATATTTTCTAATGCACAGCTGTCAGGGGAAAAAAAAAATGCTGACGGATGCCCTGGCTGTCTCCGTGTTGTGGGGTCAAACACCTACTTACAGCTCTAATCAGCTGGCTTTCATGCCCAGGAGATGGGGATGGATTGCTGACACCAACCTGGCACAGACAAGATGTGCAATCACCTGCCAGAGTGACATCCGCACAGAAAGGAGGGGTCTGGAAAGTGGTACTGAGCAGGGCAAAGGACTGAGGAGCAGTCAAGTCCCCTAATCTCAGCCACTGAGACTTGGGAAGAATATTCTGGGTAAGTTCTTGGGAAGGATTTTGTGGCTGGCAGATATTTTTTAAAGGTAGCTATGAGCTTCTTGGTCATTAAGGTTGTTATGCTGACCTAGCCATCCTATAATCAAAAAGGAAGACGCTGCTAACAGCACACAGAGCAAAGGGACAGAAGGAACTGACACCCATGATGACGCTGTTGAATTCTCCAACCCTGGAGCTGTTTCGGTCCCACATGTCTTGCTCTGGCTACACACAAAAATAAATCTATCACCTACTCTAGTTTCAGTAATTTTTCCATTCGTTGTAGCCAGATGCCTTATAATTGAGAACAGCAGTAATAATTGTGCCTGTTATTGCTAAAATCCTACTGTCTGGAGTAGTATAAAAACCAAAGCTTCCAAGTTAAAAGAGCTGGACTTAGGCCGGGGATTTAGCTCAGCGGTTCGGTGGCCTGCCTTGCAAGCGCAAGGACCCGAGTTAAATCCCCAGTACCAAAAAAAGAAAAGAGCTAGACTTAAATCCAAATAACACCCTTCGACAACCTTCATCTCTGTTTTCCTAGGTTCAAACGACACATCAACCTCTGATGAGGCACGAAAAGTACACAGGCTCCCTGCACACTTGGAGGAATACTGCTACCCATTATTCCAGGGGAGTCTCAGGCATGAGAGGAGCACCGCGGCTGTCAGCAGAGATGGGTCTACATCTACATCTAGCATCCTGGCTCGGATGCTAACTGCCTTTGGGACACTGGACAATCTCTTCCGCTTTGGCCTTAGTTTTTCCATCTGTAAATCAGGGTCTCCGATTGGTTTAAATCAAAGCTCATTTATGGAAGTGAGAGTGTATTAAAATGCTATAATCTTTGTCATTCACACCCAACAACAAAACATTGTTGTTATCAGAAGACACGACACACTCTGTGCAAAGCCACTGGAGATCTCCCTCAAGTGCTACGCACTGTTTGATCCTGGTGCACTGTACTCAGCTATTATGCACAGAAGTTTCCTCCCTCGTGTAAAGTCCCACTTCACCCTCCTTGCAGTATTCAGCAGCCTTAGCTAGACCATATTTTCACACCCAGCCATCTCAGCCAAACAAGACAGTTCTGCCTACAAGATCCTACTACTTCCTTGAGAAGAGCCATTTATTTCAAAATGCAAAAACAGAAGAAGCAAAGATTCTCAGACTGATGTCATTTTGGCTTGGTACAGGAATCACTTCAGGAAATAGACTATAACTTTCTAACAAACTAACCCAAGAATGTTTCCAAAATACCCACTCCCAACATAACACCAGATGGGATGGAGGCAGACGCTATTCTACTCACTTTCCAAGGGGACAAAACAAACATCCCTTGTGCCAGTCCATGCAGAAAACAGAGAACTCTCCTGTGTGTATACTTTGTGCTATTTTAAAAAGCCCTCTATGGGATTCTCCCAACAACACTACAAAGAGAGAAGGCAAAGGGGGTGGCATATGGCACAATGGAATAAATGGCACCTGAAGCCAAAATGTACCCTTACCCAGTTCATTCTCACTCTCTCTGTCACTCATGCACATACTACACACTCAAGATGTAGCTACACAGCCATGTAACTCCCATGGATCCGTTCCACTGAATATCACTCTCCAACATACAAATACTATCTGTCTCCCAGTAAATCCCAGACCTTACATGTGTGCTGAGGGGTTGCGCCAGACTGCATTGGTCCACCCGAGACATCACAATCCCTCCCATTCCTCTGATTATTATGGGTGTAGCCATAAACAGGTGTTTCTGGAGAGACGACGGCTCAATAATCACGCACACGTTTGATGACTTGCTAGTGGCACTCATGGTTTGTTACAGCAGGATAAGCAAAGCAAAAAGACACAGGCAAAACCTAGAGACGTCCATGCACCAGCACCTATAGGCTATGTCCATCTGGAGGGAACATATGAGTCAAAAACATGATGCACCTTACATGCAAAGTTTCTTCCTAGGGAAGCCAATTTAAGACTCAGAATCCAAGATTTTTACTGGTCATAGCAGAACACTGCCTAATACATACCAAAGTTCCAGACTCAGAAGGCAAGCAGGTGTTAGCGTAAATCAGGCCACTCATGCAACACTTTGGGTGCCATAAGGTTCCCCTACCCTTTAGGGAATGGAAAAATACCAAGTTCTCTGACACCAGCCAAAAGCAAACCTAAAGGTAGCAGCCCGTCAGCCTACCGTGTCAATACTGCTGCCTAATATACGACTGAGCTCTAACCAGGGAGCTATAAAGGGAAGTCTCCTGCAGATTATCTTTCTAGAAAAATAACAGGTCTACATGAGAGGGTGGGGAGCCTCTTTCACTGTCTTTTTATTTCTCGCTTCTTTGGTTGTTCAATAAAAATGTAATTCCTGTAGCTGGGGGTGTGTATCTTGTACTATAGGAGACAAAGCTGAGGGTGAAAATACAACCTGCTGAGTAAGGTTGACCAAAAAAGAACAGGACGGGTCTGGGCCCTTTAGTGTTTCACTGAGCAGGATACTAGGCCCCTGGTATACTCGGTCAAAGAACTCATACACACTTCTCTTCGCGTTATATTTTATGAGGGCTGTAAGCCTCCAGGTGTGAGCCACAGCTAGTAAAACCATGTGATGCATAACTGACTCACTCCTAAATAACAAAACCATCAAGCAAACGCAGCCACGGCTCTTTTTCATGAAGCTTCCAGACTAAGGAGGGGAAAGATGACCAAATAGAGACACTAGCATGTATACAATAACAAACTAACATAAATGCTCTAAGGAAAAGGACTGGATTTCTACACATACAAAAAGAGCTGATCTACACGGATTAAAGAGAGGGGGCGCACCATGGAGAATTTAGTTGACATTTTCTATTTCAATTTAATAAATGACCCCGAAAGCTAACAACTTAAAACAACCGCTCTGTTTTTGCTCATGACAGAAACTGTAAAGACCCAGCTGGGAATTCTCTCTTGCGATCTCCAAGGGCGGTTGGGCCTGTGGCCATGGGAAAGGCTGACCGAGCTGGGTATCCCAGAGGACTGCCCACATGGCCAGCCATCAATGCCGATGGTGTCAACAGAGAGCCTGTACATGGCCTCTCCACCACAAGGTTTCAGGAATTCCTATGTAGCCACTTAGGGCTCCAAGCACATACGTTCCACTGGACAAGGAGGAAACTACACAGTGCCTTATAACCTAGCCTCAGAAGTTAAAAACTCATACACTTGCTCAGATTCAAGACAAGGATCACATCGACCACATCGACCTTGTAAACAGCTCACAACTGCTAAAACTAAATGATATGACTTCTCCATTGGATTCTGAAGTCCCCTAGAGCTTCTCCTTTATCTTCTTTGTGGGGCATATTCATAGCAATCCTGCTGGCCTTATAATTTGGCCCATGCATTCTTAACTGTTTCTTTGGCTTTGTCCCCTCCTGACTTAAAAGGTATGCAGCTACCAAGATGACAATGCCTCGCACCTATCAAAGGCCTTTAGACAGACTCTCTGTAGAGTAACTCTAACTGCTGATCACACCTACGACCCTCTTCAGCAGGAAGTAGCCAGAGCTGTCTTCACTCTTTACCCCCTCATAGCAGTTAGGGGTTCTTCAAAGGGGGTAATATTGCAGATAGGTAAATAAATTTGATATCTTGTGGGTAGTTAGACAGGGCCACCCTCAAGGAGCCAACATGGAGGATAATCAAGACACATTCACTGTGGCCAGAATTGTAAAAGGACAGAAACTACTATAACTTTGGGCTTCCCCTGGATACAAGTAGCAGGGATTGATATTCCAAACAGGTTTCAATCACCTGGGTTGGGGGGCCAAGGTTTTAACCCAGCCTTTCCAGGAAATATCCCTGACCCCCACCCTTACTGAAAATCCTTATATACTTGCTATGTGCCTTGCTTCCCAATTTGATTCCCATTTAGTCATTAGTATCTGGGTGACTGTACTTGTAATCTTATTGGTTGGTCATGGTTTTGCCCTGCCTCATGCCCACTTTGTAATTTTCCATTGGGTCTTACAGTTTTGTCCCACTTTGTACCCACCTCACCACATGGCTTTGCTGTACAAAACATCTTGGAGAAGTGGGGTGAGGGGGCAACCCACTTTCTGGACCCCATTTATTTATCTCTCTTAGACAAGCTTTCTTTCTCCCAATAAATTTTACATATTCTTGAGAGAGAGAGAGAGAGAGAGAGAGAGAGAGAGCAGGGATACAGACAGTTCTTCTGAATAGGAGGAATATCAAAGAAATGATGCACCTATTTTGAAACTTCCACAGGCTTCCCTTAGGAAACTGAGCATGAGGTGTTAATCGAGAGGAACATTGTGTCCACAGAGATCAAACTACTTGAAGAAAGACAGGTCCAGGGGTAGAAGACACCATAGCACATTGAAGAATAACTAGATGGTTAGTGTGTGGCTGGAGTGCAAGAAGTAAAATGTGGGGGATGAGGTGGAGGGACTTGTACTAAGGGAATTCATGCTAGACTTTATATGCTGTCATAAAAATCTGAATCTGTGTTCTAAGAGTATTTAATGCCAGTGAGGCCTTGGATAAGTGACTTAGCCAAAATGTCACCTACTTTATCTGTTAAATAGAGGTGAGTACTGATTGTGTCTACCTTATAAATCTGTCATGAATTTTACTGAGATAATATCTACCTAGTAAGCGCTCATTAAATGGCAGGCAGTTGTGGTTATTGTGGTAGAGGGTTTTTAATGATATTTTCATCAATGAATGATGTAGGTCATTCATTTTGCAGACACAGAATTGAAGACAGTGGTCCAGAAAGGGGAAAAAAACATGGATTTGAAATGGTGCATTGTGTCATTTTTGTAATCATGGAGGAAGAAAGATCATAAGTTCAAGTTCTGCCTGGGTAACTTAGCAAGACCCTGTCTCAAAATAAAAAGGGCTGGCAATGTAACTCAGTGGTAAAGTAACCCTGGGTTCCATCCCCAGCACCATCACCACCAACAGCAACATAAAGCTAAAACAAAACCAACCAAAGATTAACTGAGTAATTGAAAAAACCAAGCAGCTAATCAGGAATTGAAGCCCCTCAGCCCCTTGCTAAGTGCTCCTCCCCACCTTCTACCTGCACCATTTCAGAGTGTTCAGGGTGGGCACAGAGGCTGAGATGAACACAGGGACAGGGGAAGACTCAAAGCCTGGGCAGTGAGTTCACAAGCTCACACATCTTCTATCTCTAGGTGGTATCTGCTAGAAGCAGCTCTGGATTTTAAGAGACTCCTTAGCAGCCTGTGACCCATCTCTGTCAGCTGAGGGACCATGGAGTCTTACCTATGTATATGTAAGCGACACAGGAAACAATCTAAGACAGGGCAAGTGCCCAGCACTCTGGGAAGCTGAAGAGGCACTTTACAAGTTCAAGCCTAGCCTGGGCAATTTAGCAACTCAGTGAAACCTTGTCTCAAAATGAAGAGCAAAAAGGGTTGGGGATGTAGCTCAATGTGGAGGCTCTGTGTTCGGTTCCCTCATATAGGGTGGTGGGGCAGGAAGGGCCCTGGCTCTATCACAAGAGAAAAGATCAGACCTACAACAATCTGAGCTCTGTACCCTTGAGGAACTCACTAAATCACAGTGATCCTGTTATCTCTTCTCTAAAGTAAGACTAACAGCAACCACATAAGAATTTGATGAGAATAAGACAGAACAAATACATATATGAAACAATTGGAGTTTTAACAAGACCCAGTGAATTTCTTCCTTCCTACTCAGGGGTCTAACTCTCAAAACAGTGAAATAAGCCTCATTCACTTAACAAGGCTTTGTCATCACTAAAGACAAAACAGAGGTGAGTCAGACCCTGAACAGTCTCTGTGCTGGCCTCTCAGTCCACCTAGCAGGTTGCAGATCAGAACCTGCTCCCTCTACCCAGCGCTGTGCTCTTAGATCCTTGCACAGATTATCCTCATTCAGGTCTCTACTCAAATAAGAAGGCAATGAGGAAAGGTTTCACTAGCTAGGTCTTATAACGCATGGAATTTGGTAGTACAAACATCAGGCAGAGGACTCTCCATGTCAAAAGAACAGCAAGGATAACAGGCAAAGCGAGGACTCTGTTCAAGAAGATGGCAGAAGCTTCATAGACTTGGAAGAAAAAATACAGGAAAGTACAAGGAGAATGGGACACTGCTGAGGTGAGGGCCGGAAAGCCACTCTCAACACCAATGAGCATGGGCACACGAGAGCCTAAGGCTCAAAACTGGCAACCAATTAACTGAAAGAACTCTTTGCCCATTTACATCCCATACCTACTTCCTCTTCCTCTCTTGGCCCCCACTACCTGTGTGCCTGGGTTCGCACGTTCACATTCAAGTGCACAAAGACCACCTGCCAATTGTTCTCTGAGGGCTTACGTGGCAGCTAGGAGTTAAGGAAAAGGCTTAGAAGACCAACAGTAACGGAAATCAGAGATGCAAAGAAATTGAGGCCATAATTCATAACCATGCAGTCGAGGGGTTAAGATGACCCTTGTGGACTCAGGAGGCAAAGGAGTGAGGAGAAGGAAGGAAAATTTAGGAAAGGAGAATCATCTGGGAAAAAAAACTCTGCAACTCATACTTTCCCTGGGTCAGAAAATAACTTCCAAAATGATGCTTCCTGGGCCAGCCGTGTGGGGTAGGTAAAGAAAGCCAGGTGACCAGTATTCAGGGACCCACCTTTGCAGCCTATGGGTGATTCTATTACACCTATAATCCGTCTGCTCAGGAAGGCATCACCATTTTGTTTCCGGTGTTAAAATGCAAATTGCTCTAGCAAGAATCCAACATTAAGCCTTTATCAACTATTAGCACTTCTATGGGGATCAGAATCACAGAAACAGAGGCTGTCACGGGAAGAAGGGATTTTTTTTAGATTAACTTATGGGATAATTTAACACCTGGAGCAGCAGAGGACACATCCTCAGGAGAGAAAGCACAGTACACGCTCCAGATCTGTCTCAAGCATCTACCTTCATCTCCTCCATCTCCTCCTCCTCTTCCTCTCTAAAATACACCTTCAAGCAGGTGACAGCTGTTTGCAGAGCACTGTTCTAGGCACTAACGACACAGGACGAACAAAGTCAACAAAGTCTTCACCTTCTGGCGGAAACATTTAAATGTATAAAGAAATCTCTAAGAGTTTGACTTCTTACTGATGCCATCTACACACTTTATTGCACTTCATGCCCACCTCTCACTCATACTGCTATTGCCTTCTGGGGAGATGCAGGGTAAAATCCTCCCACAGCTGAGCTTCTAATCGTGGTCCGATTTGTAGTGTATTTGTTCTGTCTCCCCATTCAGACTGTAAGTTCCTAGAGGACAGAGAGGGCGTGTCTTTTCACAGTGCATACGGAACCAAGCCCGGGAGAAAACACACAATGGAATTCAAAGATTTGACAATCTCTGTGAGCCATAGTTCTTTTTCCATTAGGCTCTCAACCTTGAGATACATTCCACGAACATTTTTTACTACATAAACACTACTTGGTTGGAACACAGAAAATATATTGCAAGAGGATGGTACTGAGGAAAGAGGTAGTCCCACAGACATCTGGACGCTCAACATTCGAGGCTGGTGACAAGATAAGGAAGATTGATAGTAAAGGATGAAGTCTGACTTTATAAGTTTCTAATGCGTAGACCTAGGTACAAGCCAGGCTACGAAGCCATCTAACATGGCACTTAAGAGATAAAGCCTTGAATTTTAGAATGATCTCACTCATTCAGTGATTTATGGCAAACCTTCAACATAGCTTAAAAACCCTACTAAATACCAAGTACTCTGCTAGAGACTGGAAAGGATAAAATACAGACAATGATTGAGCTCAGGCTGCCCTTGAACAGATTCTGTGAGGTTACTCTGTTATGATTTTGAAGGTCTCTCTTCTACCTGTCCACAGGGCAGGCAATAGATGAATATCTGCAGTTATGAATAGCAAAGACTTTCAACCCTTTGCCACAGACTGAAACTATCCAGCACCTCGGTATAGGACAGAAGTGCTCCTGGTGGAGGGGTCAGATGGGGCTTCCTAACCCTCCTCATGCACTGTGACTACCTGGTTAGTTCAAACAGGTACAGCAGATGCACTCCTTCATTCTACAACTGGATCTGAGGTGCTCATTACTTGCCAGGCTCCACAAGCAAACAGCTACAGTTCCTGGTTCCTCTTCCACTTACTGATGACACGAACGTAGGCAACTTACTACATAAGAATGATTCCATTTTCTTATATGTACAATGGAGATAATAATAATGGTACCTACATCCTAAAGTCGTTCTAAAGATTGTTGGTATACAAAAATAGTATCTGGTACATGATACCTAACATTTTTGTGTATTAATCTGTGGAGGGGATGTATACCTATCCTTATAATGACATCAGTGCTATGGTGATATAAAGGAATAAATAAATAAGAGGTCAAGAGGGAGCCATAAACCCACAATCAAGAAATGGAGGTGTTAAGAAAATGTGAAGATTAAATTGACTCTTCACTTCTCAGCCCATCAAAGAGTTACAGAAATAAATTATCAGGAAGAGTATGTTAAAAGTCCTAGGTATCAGAGAGAGTATAGACTGTGGAGAAACAAATTTCAATATGACAAAGAAATCAAAAGAAGAAATAGTAACAATAAAAACTCGGAAGCCATAAAGCAAAAAGAAAAGTGCTAATACCACTAATACAACCAAGAAGGCAGAACTCTAAGAAGGATATGGAAGAAGTGAAAAAATGAATGAATAGATAGCAGCCCAGGTAACACCAAACAGAAGCACTGAGCATTTGTGTCCCTGGGACTTCTGGAAGCAGCTAATGGCAGGGCTGAACCCAGTATGATGGGTAGCAAACAGAATTAAGAATCAGAAATTCATAAAATGTTAAAGGCAATGTTAGGAAAAACAGAATTGTAGGAACATGCCCTGGCAAAGCTGAAGGGAAAGAGGAAGCTCACTGCGAATAAAACCAAGATCTCTTGATGTGAGACATCAGGATCAGTTCAGGAAAAGAGTAATAGAGGAATGGTTATCAATGCTAAATGCTGAAATGCCAGGGTTTTTTCCCTAAGTGGACTTCCAGAACAATGGCAGCCATATTCTCTGGGCTAAATGTTTAAAAAGTCTTAAGGAAGAGTCCAACCATTCAAGAATGAAAGACTCTAGGAATTTTCTCATAAAACACCCTAACTTCACAACCTTAAAATGCAAACAGACAATATACACATGGCCTCCCCTGTGTTGTTTGGTTCCCATGTGTAACTACAGGCAGGCAGCCAGAAATGGCTGATATATAAGGAAACCCCCTGAATCAAATAACTGAGAACAAGACAGCAAACAAGCAAACAGGAAAAAAGCAAGTTGGCAAAACAAATACTAAACAGGAAAATAAAAACTTAGGGGGAAAACGCTATCATTACTATCCACAGAGAAAAGAGAAGAGATATAGCATCTACAAACTAAAATGTAATCCGAAAACATGAAACAACACTTGAAAATTAAAAATAGGATTGAAAAGTAAAAGCTAAAAAAAGGCACTGAAAGATGCAGTTGAAGACGTCTATCAAACAGAAAATCAAAAGCAAAAGAAATGGAAAATAAGGAAAAGAACATAAAAAAATATATAATCCATTCAAAATATCCTACTTCTGTATATCAGGGGTTCCAAACTAAAAGAACTAGTGGAAAGAAAAATCATAAAAAAATAATAATAATAATTTTCATGATTTCCTATAAAGATCTTGAGTTTCCAACTAGAAAGATGTGCTAAAAAGTCAAGTACAGTGAATGCAAGTAAGGTGAAGGTAAGACACATCAATGAAAAATTCAGAAGTCTGAGAAAGAAGAAAAGATGTAAAACATTCCATAGGTAATAAAACAAACACAGATGCTAAGGGTCACTAAGCAGATGGGTTTCAGGCATCTCGACAGAAACATAACTTAAAGTGAAACAAACTTGTAAATTTGTAAGGGAAAATAATTTCTAACCCAAAATTTTATACACAACCAAAAAGGTCAATGAATTATAGAGAAAAACTAGAGATGTTTTGAAATGCACAGAGTACTTTAAAAATTTCATTGTAGGCATTCTCTTTGAGAAAACTACTGAAAAAACTGCTTCATCAAAATAAAGGTGTAAAGGAAAAAGAAAGAAAACATAGGATGCAACTCAGGAAAAAACAGAGGACATTTTTCAAGAAGAAAATAGCAATAGAAATCAGAATGAGAGTTGGAGAGCAAACCCAGAGACAACATAAGCAGATTAAAGTCACAGATGCTACAAGTTATATCTACAAAATTTTGTATTTGTGTTCGTACTTTTCTCATTGCTGGGACAAAGTACCTGACACTCAAAGTTAAAGGAGGGAAAGTTTATTTCAGCTCACAGTTTGTAGATGTTTCAGACCATAGTTATCCAAGGCAGGATGAATTAGGAACTCATCAAAGATCAATTCACTGATGAGCATAGCAGTCACATGAGTCAGTCACACTCCAACAGCCCCCCTTGAAAAACTGAGACTTCGGGTGAATACTTTAGATCTAAACCTTGGCAAAAAAAATGCAAACCAAAACCACAATGAGATACCACCTCATCCTAGTAAAAATAGCTATTATTTAAAAAACAAAAGATAATAGTACATGCTGGTGAGGACCTAGAGAAAAAAAAAGCTCTTGCTTGCTGCTGTTAAAAATGTAAATTAGTACAGCTGATGGAAAACAGCATGGAGGTTCCTCAAAAAACTAAAAATAGAATTACCATATGATCCAGCAACCCTACTTCTGGGACTGTAGCCACAGGAAACAAAATCAGTGTATCAAAGAAACATCTACACTCCTATGTTCACCACAGCACTGTTCACAAACAACTTTGGGGTCCATCATCTAATGAGGGGCTAAAAAATGTAGTTCACGTAGACAACGGAATATTACTCAGCTATACAAAGAATGAAAAGCTGTCCTTTAGTGAAATTAGACATCATTGTGTTAAAGTGAAATAAGCCAGGTACAGAAAGACAAATAATGCGCGATCTCATGTGTAGAATGTAAAAAGTTGACCTCACAGAAGACAAGAGTGGAATAGTGGTTACCAGTGTCTTGAGAGAGTAAGAAGGTGGAGAACGGAGAGAACTTGATAAATGATACGAAATTATACTTAAGGAGAAGACGTTCAGGTCTGCCATTCCACAGTAGGGTGAGTTCAGACTATAATAATGCACTGCACATTTCCAAATAAACAAGAACAGGTTTTGAATGTTTTCACTATAATAAGATGATAACTGTTTATAGAGATAAATATGTTCACCCCAATTTGAACATTACATAATGTAGACATGCATCGAAATATCACATATACCCCATAAATATGTGTCATTTTTATACTTTGACATATCAGCTAAAAATAAATTCAATTTTAAATTTTAAATACAAAAAAGAAATAAAAGAAATCAAGGCCTATAGGCAAATAATAGGAATGGAGGCTTCATCACTGGCATCCATACCAGAAAGTCGTACTTATATTTGTTGTTTATTTATTTAATATACATGACCTTCTTAAAATCTGAGTCGATGAAGGTGTTTAACTAGAAAAAGGAGGAAAATTACAGAATATTTAGCCCTGGGGCTATTTAAAAGGAAGAGATATAACACAACTTGTATACATGGTGAAGCTGATAAAATAGCACACCACTGTGGAAAAATAGTTTGACAGTTCCTAAAAAAACAATCAATTAAAAAAACTCAATTCAGCAAAATAAGCCACAGTCAGACAAATATCACAGGTTCTCCCTAATATGTGAAATCTAAAAAGATTACAAGAATGCAAAAGGGGCCGGGGATTTAGCTCAGCGGTTCGGTGGCCTGCCTTGCAAGCACAAAGACCCGAGTTCAATCCCCGGTACCAAAAACCAAACAAAACAAAAGAATGCAAAAGAGATATTTTATTAGACAAGAGGAAGGGAAGAAGGTAAAGAAAGGGGGGATTCCGTGGGTAAAAGGGAGCATGAACATAATCAAAATATATTATCCACACTAAAATCCTACAAAAATATGTAAAAGGGACGGCAAGGGAGGATGGAAGGAATGATTAAAGTATTTGATATATGTGTATAAATCTACCAAAATGAAATGCACTTATCTGTATGACCAATACGCACCACTAAAAACTGATGGCAGGGAGGATGGAAGGAATGATTAAAGTATTTGATATACGTGTATAAATCTACCAAAATGAAATGCACTTATCTGTATGACCAATACGCACCACTAAAAACTGGGGATGGAGGTAGAGGATTAAAAATAGCAAAAATAAAAGACTGGTAGCAAAATACATCCTCTGCAAGACCTGGAATCAAGATACCTAGCAAATGACTTGGTTAGGAAAGAACAAATAAGTTCCCAGGAATCAGGAAGGAGCTGACAGGAAAATCAAAACTACAGACAAGCTGAGAAACAAAGCACAATGCAAAGAAAAGGATTAACCAGTCTGAAAAATTAACCCCAGCTCCCAGGGAAGAAGACGTGCCTTGTCTAACAACAGCTACACCCAGAGAGCCTCAGCAGTTCCAGGGAAAAACAACAGCCCAGGCCAGCAGCACTATCCCCAAGAAAACCTACGGTTACCGTATACTGCAAAAATAGCATGGAGTTTTGCTAAAGGGGCTCTTCCTGCATGGTAGGGTAGAGTTTGAAAAGAAATCCACTGCAGGGTCTGCCATATTGAGATCATTTAATTAGGAGCCATCTGGGGCAGGGGTTTATCGTTTAAGACTGAGCGATAGAACTGAAGTAGATCAGGGCATGGCAAAATGGCTGGGCTGGTAGTTGTGACCACTCCATCGCAGCGATACCGGAGACAGAGATCCAGCAGCACCCAAACTCTGCACCTGGAATCAATCAGAAAGAGCTACCTTTGGTTCTTTTCACAAGAACTCTAGAGGTTTTTGCTAAGACAGCCTGGATTTCACATCAGCTGGAGGAGAGGGAGCTAAAACACACGGCCACCATGAAGCTCTTGGGCCCTGCATTCATCCTGTCACAGTGACCGGCTCTCACCTGCTCTCACTCTTGTCCTTTTAATCGGCCTACACTCACCCTGCAGAGCACCACGTTTCTTTACCTACCTCTAATAAATCTAAAACTGCGCTAACTTTTGTGCTTGCTTTGTCTGTTTCTCTGTTCAGGACAAGAAGAACCTAGGAAGAATCCCTAGGAGTCCCCGCGAGCTCAAAGCACCGTAAGGAGTTTTGGTCAACAAGCCATAAGGAAGTAAGACACTTTGCGTATGCTTCATCTTTCTCTTCCTCTCTAAAATAAAAGACGCAAGCCTCAAAGAGCGGCTTTAATTTTTTTCTTGGACTTGAATCAGTCATAGGGCTCGAATCCTTTTTATTTTTTTTCGTGATATTAGTTGTTGGGGAGAGCCAGGGAGAAAAATTAATGGAATCCAGGGCACACAGGAAGCTTTCTCATGGCTCCAGGAACAGTGTCCCAGTGTCCCAGTACGTCCGACGGAGGAGGGGAAGCCCATGGCTTGAGTTTTTCCTAGCTGCTAAGAAAGTATCACAGGTTTCTCTCAAGTTTATCTCCCCTCTTCTTCTCTTTCCCATTTTTGGTCACTTATTTGAGGTACTGATAGGGAAAACTTTTATAAATAGCAAAAACCCATAAAGTGTTATAACGCAGAATGGCTTCTGCTGTTTCTAACAGCGGTTTGTTTTCTTTAGCTCAGAATAGGCACCGAAGGCACTAAGTGCTGAATGAGGCCTTTGGCCTGACCCTGAGATAACAGGGCGCCCCAAGGTCTTGAGCTCTGATGAGACTGAAGCCCCCTGAACGTAAGAGTGTCTAAATGAAAGAACCATTGTTAACATTTGCTCCCCTGACCCTGAACACCCGCTTTCCTATGGACTAGAACAGATAACTCAGCGAATCTTAAAGGTAAACTCCCCAACTGCAAAGAATTGTTACGTCTGAGTTGAAAAGATTATTCTGTGACCGTGATTTGAACTGCGAGAATGAAATGTAACCACCCAAATGAAGTCAAGGCTGTGAAAC
Organism: Fukomys damarensis; assembly: GCF_012274545.1. Classification (NCBI taxonomy): domain Eukaryota; kingdom Metazoa; phylum Chordata; class Mammalia; order Rodentia; family Bathyergidae; genus Fukomys; species Fukomys damarensis. The sequence continues at coordinate 6,126,026 of NW_022900921.1, read as the reverse complement.
CCTATAAAAGGAGGAGCTGTAACTCAGTGTATCGTTGATCCAGGCACGGCTTATGTGTGATCGACCCTTATCGATAAGTAAATTTGTTATTTTACTTCCATTCTTCTGCCTCTCTGTGTGTCACTTACTGATTCCTTCCTTAACAGTATGAGTCAGTTAAGAGCTGCCAGATAGTCTGTTATTAGCCCATTCGCAGAATAGATCATTCAGGTTTCATGTGAACATGCATTTAGTAGGTTTCTTATGCCTTCGTGTTTTTGTCTTACCTGGTACTTTGCTCAGATTTTTCATTCTTTTGAGAGCTTGCTTGTACTTAAAGTCTCATTCCCTGCTTTGCCCCTATGTGGCCTCTGAGTATCCTTAGTGAGTCACTTTCTTAGGGCCTTGCTTCATCCTACTCAACATTTCCACCATGTCTGCCAGCCATCTTAGTTTCATCCTGTTAATCACATGGTTTTGCCATTTTTGGTGGCCATTTGGTTTGTCATATGACTTAGTTGCATCAATCACTTATATTTGGCTGCCATTTGTTTCATCCTATGGTCTGGCCACATGGTTCCACCATGTCTGTCAGCCATGTTGTTTGGTCATATGGCTCAGTCACGTGAATACACCATGTTTGGTCACTGTTTTCTTTTTTTTGAACTGACCACATAGTAACCAAGACATTTGACCCTGAACTTAGCTAGGTGGAGCTTTAGAGGCTCTACTCTTGTCTTTAACAACTTATGATCTTATTGCAATACTGTTTTGGTCCAGTTTTTTAAAAAATGGCAGTCTGTCTTACAATACTATTCTTCAGTTAGATCATGTTTCCAAAAGGCAAGGAAAGTGGTTCAAAACCCTTTAGGTTCAGGCTTCTATGGCTCTTTATCTCTGGAAAGGCCCAAGGATATCATTGATAATAACCCTGTACCTGAAGCCAATTAGAAAGTACTATCTTCAGTTCTTCTCAGGAGAGCTCAAGCAGATTTTTGGTAGGATGGCCTAGTCTTGGTATCAGCTTGAGGAAAGGGAGACACAAAAGATGGCTGCCGTTAATTGTATGGTCACTATGGTTTATCTCTCACAGTGGTCCACTCTCACCCTCAAGTGTGTACTTCTTTTCCTACTTTTAATTGGCCCATACTCACTCTCCAGAGCATATTTCTTTCTTTTTTTTCTTTTCTTTTTTTTTGGGGGGGGGGTTGAGACAGGGTCTCACTATGTAGTAGAGACTGAACTGGAATTATGTAGCCCAGTCTGGTCTCAAACTCACAGTGATCCTCCTGCCTCAGCCTCCCGAGTGCTGGGATTAAGGCATGTGCCACCACGCCCGGCTCAGAGCATATTTCTTTTCCTACCTTCAATTATCTAAAACCTCACTAACTTTTGTGATTGTTTTGTCTGTTTCTTTGTTCGGGACAAGAACACCCTAGGAAGAATCTCTAGAAGAAGTCCCCACAACCTCACATCCTGGTAAGAGAACTGCAGAACAACTTCACTTCAGAATTACTGAGTCGCCCTACCACAGTAACTGGGTGGCAGACAGCCATAGGGATAGTCACAGAGGGGATGCATACTAGACAGACTCCTGAGAAGTTTAAGGTCAAGACAAAAAGGGCCCAGGGATTCTGCCCTCCAAGTTGAGTAACCAGGCTGGTTATGAGTGGTCTTCAGAGGGCACTAGGTCTGAAAGTCTTAGCACTAGGTCCAGGCATCTGCTTGGCAACCCTACCTGCTGCCTATATCCAACAGAGAACTTACTTATCTGCTTTCTTTCTCCATGTGCCAACATGATCATGTATATGCCTTGGCCTGAACAGGTGCTACAGCTTGGGGTGTATAGCAAGCGAGGTACAAGTCTAGATGGGACAAGTGCACCGCTCGTGTGTCTCCTAGCACACTAGAGGCCGAGCTCGTGCGTTGAGCCTTATCTATGTCCAGCTATGGCCTCACTAGTCCCCCCCAGTTGGATGACTCCATCGCCCATCCAAGGACACTCCAATAACCAATCTTGTTAAGCCAAATATATTACTCCCTCTTTGCCACTCCGTCTTTCAAAACTTTAAATTGCTGGCTGAACTTATTGAAGGTGGAAGCGGTCTAGAAACCTCCGCGGAGTCTGCTTGGTGATTCTGCGCCTTACCCTCCGAGTCCAAGTTCCTGAACCTTTTTTTTTGTGTGGGCAGGCTCGCAGACAAAAACAACAAAGAATACGGACAGTGGATCCAATAGCTGCTAGATTGTGCTCACTTTGGGAGCACATATACCAAAAGTTGCTAAATGATACAAAGAAGACTAACCTAAGATTAATTGGAATAAATGAAAACCTGGAAGACAGATAAAATAGCATTAAAAACAACCTATGTATAGAAATAATACCAGAAAACATTCTAAGTATGGGGAAATAAATAATTTAACATTCAGACAAGTGAGGTATATAGAATCCCAAATAGCTATAATCAGAAAACAGCTTCTCTGTGACATATCATAGTCAAAATCCCAGAAGTCCAATAGAAGGACAGAATCTTAAAAGCCGTCAGAGAAAAGTGAACAAATCAATGTAAAGGTCAACCCATTAGAACCACAGCAGACTTCTAAGTGCAAAGCAAAAGCTAGGAGACTGTCAAATGAAGTGCTTCAAGCCTTAAAGAAAATAACATCTAATCCAGACTAACATATCCTGAAGAAATGTGTGTGCGGAGAACTATATTGAAAGGCAAAGTAAAAATCTTGCCATGATCCATTAGCCAGTCACATATAGCATTTAATAATGAGAAGTAAAGTAGTCCAAGCCCCAATTCCATTTTATAGATAATGCATCTGAGAGGCAGAGACTTGCCCGGGACCAATAGGGGAGCTAACAGCACTAACAGGTACATCAAATCCTTTAACATTTCATACACTTGTAGAGGTTTTGTTTGTACAATGCTACCATTATGCAAAATCTGCCAAGGAAGCCCAGAAGCACCTGGGCTCCATCTAGCAGTCATTTTAGACTGATTTTATAAAGACAAGAACCATGAAGAGAGACCTGAAAATCACTTCCAGGTTGTAATGAAAAGGCTAGGACCAGCACATGCCATGCCTAAGGAGAGCGATTAAGTGCCCACTCTTAATGATTAACACACCGGTGCCATTCGGTCCCATCTCTCTTCACTGACTTTAGCCACAGAAGCTTTGGATGGTTGAGTTCTTCAGACAAGTGACTGGATCCTTTTTTCTTACACCGTTAGATAGCTTAAGGAAAAGGACATTTGTCATCATACCTATGAACAATTCTGTTCTCCCTAGCCTCACCGCTGACAGAGAAAAGCAAGCAAGCCAAACATCACAAGTGGAGCATGTATAACAGCCCAGAAGAGTCTTAAACATTCAAGTTTAAAGTAGGTTTTAGAGGTAATAGGTTGATATGCCTACTCCATTTAGAAAAGGTTTTGGAAGACTGGCCAAATTTTAAACACAAAGGAATTTCAGAGGAAAGGAATTTTCATACACTATTGGTTGAAATGTTAATCAGGGCAAATGTTGGATGACAATACAGCAATTGCTTTCGAAAATTAAAAAGTCTCTTTCCTTCGGACTCAGCAGTCTCCTTTCTAACTATTTACCCAAAAGTATTCCAAGACATATGTATAAGGAAATTCACTGTGGCATCATGCATGGAGCAATGGAAAGAGAAAAAAATACCAATTAAGTGTCTACCAATAGCAAACTGGTCCAGTCAATACATACTGTACATTTCTATAACACAGTCACAAGAAACCTTTACAAAGAGTGAGCAAGGTGTATCTGAGATGTATTATTTAGTTTAAAAAAGCAAGATTCAACACAGGCTGCTCCCGGGGTTTTTTTATTCACACACATTCTCAGGCATGCACACACACACACATGTGCACACACACACACACACGCATGCAGGCACATGTGCGTGCACTGTTTCCAAGACAGTGGAGCTGATGTCTTTGAAGAAAACAAGTCAAGACCTCAAGAAGAGATATAACAAGGAGCTTGCTTGGCATGTTGTTGCTGTTTTTTGTTATTGTTGTTGTTGTTGTTATACATTTGTTCTTTGCGGTGCTGGGACTGAAACAAAGTCTTAGACATGCCAGTCAAGAGTTCACCACTGAGCAACATTCCCAGTCCTCGCTTCATTTTTATACCTTTCAAAGGTTTAAATTCCAACGTACCAAGTCATTAGTTTTTCTTACAATAACAGATTCTAAAGTCACAAAAAGTGCTGGGTCAACTCTTGCTCAGAGAATGGAAATGACTTTCCCGGTTTCACTCAAACAACAACAGCAAGCCCAGGACTAAGAGGTAAGGCTCTTGCCTATGGCACTGGGATGGTTCCCACAGTGCCTTCTCAGCTCCTGCAAAGTGGGGAACACTTGTTCTGGCTCATCTTTTAGGACACACTGAGAAGGGATGCCTGCTGCCTGGTAACTGGGCCACAGCTACCTGCTCAATCTGCGAATGAAGAAGCATTCCGGGACGGGAAGCCTGTGAAACCGCCCACGAATGCCAATGTGCTGGCTTGAGATAATGAATCATTGCTTTGAGAGTTAACGCACTGTGCCCTCCTGGGACCTGACCGCCTCGCCCCTGAATCCCCATCTGGAGAGAAGGTGACTGTTCCAGTGGCCCCTCTGTCTGGCATGATGGATGTGAAGACCACAAAGCAAGCAGCCACCAGCAGCTCTGCAGTGCTCCCTCTTGGCTTTCTGAGCACATCGTGGCTGGCTGTCAAGTCCACGGCCCAGCGATTTATGGCGTCCCTGGGAAGGAGCAGCTTGCACAAGGCTGGTGCTGCAGTGACACAGGAACAGACGCCAAGTGCTCGCTCTCCTTGAAGCTGGAACCATTCCCTCTGTGGGTCGAGCACTGTCTCTCCTTCAGAGCCCCTAAAACTCACCCTGGTTTTCCTCCCCTTCAGGGCTTTCTTACCAGGATCCCAAAGAAAATCTAAACATCTTTTGCCAGACCCAGCTTCCAAAACCACAGATGCGGGGACCGGGCATCTACCGGCCAACCTTCCCTTCAGACCTGTGTCTGGGTACTGCAGAATCTGAAGAAGGATCAAGCAAAGAACTCACTATCACTCATGTGAGCAACTTTAAGGCAGAATGTTGCATGTTGCAAGGGTAGTTGGGATGGAATACTGGCCAAGAATGTGCGCTCTGGAGTCCAAACGATCTGTGTCTAAACCACAGTTCTGGTGCTTGTCAGCACTGCGAGATTGAGCTGGCTCTGTAATTGTTCTGTGTTTCAGTTTCCTCAACTACAAAATGGTGGTAATAATGACATCTACCCAATAGGGTGTCGTGACACTTCAGTGAGGTACCCGATTGGAATAGGACTTTGCAAATTACTTACAGCAAGGTGTTAGCCAAAGTAAGAATTCTGCTTACAATAGAGAGGAAAGAGATTGCATTCTGGGAGAGAAAACAGAAGCAGCTTCTTGAAAGAGTGAATTCTTTGCATGAGGGCAATGAAAAGGTCCTCTGTAGGATGTAGATGGCCAAAGACAATGGAACAAAGCTCCAGAAACAGGGAACACTAAAAAGGCATGCACAGGAAAAGGAAAACAGGGAGCACCCATAGAGAGGGTGTGTGCCTCAATGTACCTGGAATGTGAGATGGTAAAGGCAAGTCACTAGGAGAAAACTGAAACCGGAAATTGGCTGTGGGGCTCAAATGCCAGGCTGAGGCAGCAGAACACACTCTGGTAGCCTGCGAAGGAACATCTAAGCTCCCTGAGCCGGTGTGACCATGGACAGAGCCACACTTCACAAGGAGTCATGGAAAATATCTGTCTTTATGAGAGAAGATGCTATTCAGTTTAACAATGGAGGCAAAAGCATCGCTGGGACACTCCTCCCTTCTCCCACACCAGACTCTTATCTTCTTGGCCAAGTAATGGAGATGCAACCAGAGGCTTCTATACAAAGGCAGGTGCACTCAATGGAAATGCTTCACAAATGCCTCAGGTAATCTCTCCGGGCTTCTTGACCATAAGTGGGGAGCTACAACTCTCTTTCCTTCCCAAGGTAATAGACACCACCTCTGATATGTGCACAGGGAGCACTATAGTAAGAGCCCTGTATGCAATTCAAAGAGCTACTCACAGGTGAGTCTTCTTCCCGGGCTCCAATTCAATGTCAACCAAGTGTCACCCATTCCCTGACCACCTTCCCCTCTTTTTGCTACATCTACACGCTGGTTTCTTTCACTTTCGGCAAGTAAAACCACTTATTTGTTTATGCTTAATACATAAACCTGAAAGGAAAGAATCTTTCTATCACAGTCATAAATACAACATTTTTGTCACCTTCTGGAAACAGAAGGTAACCACTAAAACAGAACAATAACAAAGACACAGCGTTGTGAAAATCTAGCTGCATTCCCATTCTGTTTTCCTGGCAGAGAGCCGGGTAAGTGTTCGTGAGCTGACACAGAACCAAACTGGGAAATTCTCCTCCAGTTAACTGCAGTGATTAAAAGAGGACCGAAGAAGAAATACTTTCTCCAAATGAATATATGGTTACTGAATGAGTTACCACCTAAAAATCTTTGCAAGCCAGACTCTCACAACTCGGCAAACACTGATTAAATGATCTCCAAGAATCCTTCTTGCTCATCTTTCTATTTCTGACAAATATCCTTTGAGTGTTCCCACATATCGGGTGCTTTACAAAGCCTAGGAGATCAAGATGTAACGAATAGGCAAAGTTCTCTGCTGCTATCAAAGCACTTGAATTCCTGAGTTATCTCAGACGTCTGCCCAGAACTTGTGCCACAGCCACTCATCAGTTCAACCAACTACAAAGGCAAACTGATCCCAGGGAAGGTCTGACATAGGCACTAATAAAAATTAGGGGTGGTTGGTACAAGCACTTCAGAAAACAGTTTGGCAGTTTTGGCTAAATCTGAACATTTTTATATACAAAGATCCAACTGCTATTCCTTAGAAGAGATGAGTACTGTGTCCAAAGACATAGCTTCTCCCATAATTGCCAAAAACTGGAGGGAAAAAAACCCAAATGATCTCCAGCAGGAAAATTGATAAGTAGAAAATAGCAGATTGCTCTACATGAATACTATGCAGTAAGGAAAATGAATGAACTATTGCTACACATAACAGAACGGAAAATTGTCATTATATTGAGCAGAAGAGGTTAAATATAAAAGACTGCATACTGTATACTTGTATGCATAAGATGTTCAAGAACTGACAATGCACATTTATCATAATAGAAGTCAGAATGGTAAATTGCTATAAAAAAGATTTCTATTAATCGGAATGGGGCATGAGGGAGACTTTCTGGCTATTGTAAATATGCTGTGTTAAGTGGAAAGATGCATGCATATATAAAAACCACCAAGTTCTACACTTATAATTTATACATTTTATTATAAATATGCCTGATCACAAAAAAATTTAGAAAGGTATAAATGAACAAGGACACCAGAACCTGATGAAGATGTCGGACTGACTGAAGGCAAGATTTCGTGAGAAGAAAGGTTTGATGTGTTCTTCCCCACCTTCCAAAGCCACTTATCTGTTCCTGTAGACACTCAGCATCTCAGAGTGACCAGGCCTTGGGGAAGATGAAACAATGCGAGGGGGGTCTTAGTAGACCCCAGGTATGGGAAAGACAAATAATAGTGTAAGTAAGGCAAGACCTACAGAAAGATGACTTAAGGCACAGTCACACATCAAAGACCCATCATACCAAGTACATTGTAACTGGGGAAGTAAGGCCTCTAACTTCAACAAACGTATGATTTCAAGTGCTAATCCCAGAGCCGGGTCAGAGAAGAGGTGTGCCAAAGCAGGAAACGAGTGGGGAGCAGATAACTGGAGATGGTGGACCAAATACTGACCACCACTAATTTATAGCATGACCTCGGGCCTTCTATGAACACCTCCTCAGTCTTCATCTCTTCATCTGGGAAGAATGGCGAGCAGATCCGAGCACTGGCCCTCAACTTCAAAATCACGAAGTATTTTGAGATTAATAAAAACCATGTTCCTCATTCAGTAAAATGCCCATGCACACTGAATTTTATATAATATTGCAAGGAACTTGTAGAATCCTCGGAGTCTGACCATGGCTGAAAATTAAGAGTCCACAGACTTTAGGGCTGGTAAAATTAATTCTGGGAATGCTTTATCTATGTTCTCTTTTCTTTCGTTTTTTTTTTTTTTTTTTTGTGTGTGTGTGTGTGTGTGTGTGTGTGTGTGTGTGTGTGTGTATGTCACCACTGTTGACTCCATTTTTACATCCCCAATTTTAATTGATGTGGCTGCTAAGCCACTAATATAGGCCTGCCACTTCCACATGAGCTTAGAGACCAAAGGGAATCATATGCATACAGTTGGTCCCTGTTAAGCATTCCCCCTGCTCCCCTGCCCAGAGATTCCCCTAATTCTTAGGGACTGTGCACTTGCTATAGAAGCAGAAAATCACTTAATGGCTGGCTAGCCAAAAATCACTTCTTCTACTCATGACTCTTCAGTAGTAATTAAAATGTGCAGAGGCAAGAAAGAATGATCCTTATTTTACTCTTGACCTGCCTGTGCCCTCCCTTCTGTGTGACTGGAAAAGGGGGCCTAGTTGCTTGGAAGCAGGCTTCTCGTGTATACAGGGGGATGTGGGGGGTGTGGGTGAGGGTGTGCACGTGTGTGTGTGTTTCGTCAGAGAGCAGACCACCAGCATGAACTCTGAGCAGTATCTAAGACTGTAACATTAAGCTTTCCCCGTCAAAGTCAGGTTAGTAGAGATCTACATGGGAAATCTGACGAGGTCAGGGGAAAGGAGTCACAGAGGAGGGTTGGGACAGGAGGCCGAGGAGACTGTTTGATTTCCTCCTTCTGAGGATTATCCAAACCAACAGATTCAGATGACAGTTGGATGGAATCTCCGTCATCACTTTTGCAGAGGTTTCCCTCAGGACCCAAGCACAACCTTCTCACATCCACACATCTGTTCCAAGTCACTTTCCATTAGGATCCTACCTGCTGACAAATTGATGAGTTCTTGGTGCTAAACCCAAGAAACCGTAACTTTAAAAAATGACACATCAAAATCCAGATCAGTGATGACTGGTGAGAACTTCCGGTAATGCAGATGGCCGGGTAGGAAGTGCAAGAGAGTACTTGGTGTCAGCAGTCTTTCTTGTCACCGTATCCTTCCACCACAGAAACTGACTTTGCAATCGGGGAAACTTAAATGTGAGGCCAGACCTCAGCACCTGTGAGATCTTAGAAAATTTAAATTTAGTCTCTCTCTCTCTCTCTCTCTCTCTCTAAATCCTAGAGTTTGAACCCAGGGCCTTCACGCTGAGCTATATTCCCAGGCTTTTAAATTTTTTTAACTTGGAAACAGGTCTCAGACTTGTGATCCTCCTGCCTCAGCTTCCTAGATTGCTGAGATTATAGGTGTGTGCCACCCAGCCTTTGAGAATTTTGAGTTACAGAATGAAGTGTTTAGCAAAAAGCTCAGTACAAAATATGCAAACATTAAAAAGTAGTTATAATTCTTGATTTTGTGAGGATGGGGGACACAAAAGGAGGAAGACATGATGTCTACCCTCAGGGACCCTCCAGGGTGATAGGAAGACAGACAAGAAAAGAAGAGACCACAAGAATCAGGGGTCATGCAAAGTGAGGTTCATACAGAAAACTCACCATACAAAAAACAGGACCACAAATCAAGACTTGGGGTAAGGAAAGCCTTCCAGGACAAAGCGGCATCTGAGCTGAGACTTGGCGAAGGATGAGTTTAAAATAGCACAAAGGCCTGGGGACAGGAAGGAAGCAAGAGAGTGGCACTTGGCAGAAGTGACAATCTGGATGGAACAGAGAGGGTGACAAGATGAGGACCAGGAGGCTGGAGAGGAAATCAGGGCCGGCTCACAGCTCTGAACACGTCTGTTGCCAGTGTATCTACTTATGTTGCCAATGAACCTGCTAGTCTTGGAGAAGAGGCAAATAAAGACAAATTGGCCAGAGGCCGCCAGTCACAGAGCCACAGCAGAGCTGAGGACACCAAGCCTGAATCCACCGTACCAACAGCTTTACGAACGTGAGCATTTCGGAAAGTCTGAGGTCCAGGGCCCCTCAGTGGTGCTACTGGTCTCCCTGCTCCAGCTCGGCAGCAAGAAACCACGGATGCGGCCTCCCTCTCATTTTCATAGTCTCCCGTTCTCTGAGCTTAGAAAGTGGGACCCAGACTCCAAGAAACCACTTCTGCACTTCAAATTCCAGCACTGCAAATTAAGATATCATAGCTGAAGGAAAAGAAAGCCACACCGAGGAACTGTCACTGGATTCCTTGCTCATTTTGCTTTGTGAGATTCTCTGGCTGCTGGGGGAAGACAATTAAAAAACAAAACTTTTAGGAGAGGAGCGCTTTGATAGGTACTGGGGACCCTCGGGAAGCATTAGAGGGGGAAAATGAAAGTGGCAATTGAAACAGTGCAATTTGGCTGATCTAAGCTAAAAGAGATGAGTGGGTAGAAAAGAAATAAGAACTGCAACGGTTTCCAAGACCTTGCAAGCTATATCCCAAATTTGGAACATTAAGCTGAAGCAAAGGCAAACGAGAAGAGGAGGAAATTGAGAGTGATCTGACTCTGAAATGGAGGAGAGATCAAAACCGTAGTGTTTAACTCTGTGGTAAAAATGTGCAAATAACACTGGTATAGACGCCCACTTACACAAGGGATGGCCAGGGACAAAGGCTGTTCTGGGTCTCTGCACAACTTCAATCTCGAAGGTACTTCTGTGTGACTTTAAGGAGGGACCCGCTTGAAAGCCATCGCATGGACAGGGCAGACACTGAGGAACACAGAGGCTATTACAGGAATGAGCGGTACAGGTGGGTCAGGGATGAGGGAGTTTTACAGAAGAGGGTGTTATGCCATAGATAAAAGCAGGGCATGCTTCAGAGACAGCTCAGACACAGAGCATCCAGGAAGGAACGCATTTCAGGAAGGAGGAAATCCAAACTCTCCCTGTCTCACTGCAAAGGACGCTCAGAGTTGCTGCTGTGTGCTTTGCCACATCATCACTCACACACCCAGGTTCCCTCACAACTTTACATAATTCTTTCTTAAGGAACTTTAACCCAGGGTTTCCCCTTACGTGAAGATCAAGTACTCTGATACCAAGTGGACCTCAATACAAAAAAGAAGACAAAAATTAATCCGAAAGGAGTTTGGAAGCAGAAACGCACAGGGGAAAAGTAAATCTCAGGGGGAAAAAATATGCATGAAGTGGAAGAGAGAGAAATATGCATTAGGGAAGACCAGTGGTGATGTGACAGTCAGGAGCGCCTTGTCGCTCCACCCCAGCCCGACTGCGTGATTCACACAGGCACTGTCTTTTTCCTGCTTTGTCGTACACATGGTCCTGATGAGAATGTTCCAAATGTAATTCATGATGTGAAAATGATAGATGACACGATGATGTTGTATAATGACAATGTGACAGTTTCAGGAGAAACCAAACCTTGAACTTCGATCTTCACCCAAGCTAGCAATACATGGAATGATACTCTCTCCTGACTCTCAGCAGTGGTACCAAGGGCAGGTCCCCAACCAGCTGCACGGTCGTGGAGCAACCAACACACTCTACTCTTCTGTGTCACTAAGCCAGGATGTCCAGGGGTTGGGTGTATTTCTGCTTACAGTAGTTTCAGTGTATGACAGCTTAAGAGGGCAGAATTGCTTGGCAAGTCACGGAGTACTTCTGTATACTCAGACCAGGCTAAGGAAACCAGTTCAGAACAGAATACTTGTATTGAAACGGAAGTAGTCATCTAAAATGTAGTCCGAGCCTGTGTTACACATTTACAAACCGGTTGTTGGGGGTGAAATAACAGCAGTCACAGTTAATGTTGATACGTTGCTTACTCTGGAGACAGAACAGTGATGTGGTTAAGAATAAGGGTGTGCTGGACTGTCTATATTTGAAAGTCGGTTTCTTCTTAAATGTAATGAACAACCTTGGATTATGTCCATGATCATACCTCGCTTCTCTCATTGGGAAGGAAGGGAGAGCCACGGTGTCCCCTGAGGAAGCCAGCACCAAGATGGCCGCCAATACATGGGTTTCTCTAGTCCCTGCACCATCCTCTCACTGTGGCACCAGCATCGGTCTGTCTGTCCAATAATACTGCAGCAGAAAGGAGGAAATACCACTGCAGAAAGTGATTTTAAAAAGTCAGAAGCTTCTATTCTGGACACTGTTTCACTCCCCTCCCATCTGTCAGATCTCTTGCTCTGAAGGAAGCCGGCCACCTTATTGTGAACAACCATCCTGAGAGGCCCATATGGCAAGAAACAGAAGGCTCCTGTCAACAGCCAGCAAGGACTAAGTCTGGAGTCAAGTCTGGACAGGTTTTCCAACCTCCTTTGAGCCTTCGGATAACTGCAGTCCTAGCCAAGAGCTGGACTACAATGTCATGAGGGACACTGCTGGAGCCACCCAACTAAGCCCTCCTGTTTCCTGAGTCTCAGAAATTGTGAGGTAATAAAAATTTCACTCTTTTGAATTCCCAATCTGTGGGGTAATTTGTTACACAGCAATTGATAACTAATGGACTCACATCATTAGATTGTTATAAAAACTAAAGCATTTAGCACTTGGTACTTAATAAACACTGAGTAAATGGTTGCTAATATTATAGGAAAGCCATCATGCAATGCATTTCGTGTACATGAGAACTTAGTGTAAGACAGGCAAATTTTATATGCATCTGGACTCGTGATGAAAATGTAGAATCTCACTTTAACTGCAAACTGTAGTATAACTGCTCAACTGTCCCCTGTGGTGAGCAAATATCACATAATCTTAAAGTTTATGAGTTGAAGGCTGGACAAACTATGCTTATGCTCTTTCTGAAATCTTATAACATCAGTGGTTTCAGTTCAGCTCAAAAACAAGCGTCCTCCCTTCTTCTTGGTGCTAGGGGAGAATGAGTTTGAAACATCTGAGTTCTGAGGCATGTCTGGTCTTCAGGACTTAACTCCTCAGATACACTGATCATCTTCCATGTCCCCTAATTGAGAAGAGTGGTGCCCAGAGAAATATGGGGTAACCTCTGAAGAGTCCCGGTAGCTTTTGACAAGGCTGGCATTTGACCTCTGACAGTTTGGCTTCAGAGCTATGCTTCCAGAGCAAAAAAAGGCCGGCTTTCCAGCATGCTCTGCTGTGCCTTACGATGAGCCTGAGATGAACATTTCTTGCTTACTGACCACAGAATCCATCTCACTTCCTGCGTTACCGAAGCATTTTAATCAGTGTCAAAACAAACCATGGGCTGGGGATTTAGCTCAGTGGTTCGGTGGCCTGCCTTGCAAGTGCAAGGACCCAAGTTCAATCCCCGGTACAAAAAAAAAAAAAAATCAGCAAGCTCAGCATTATCCTCTTCTGGATTTTAATTACATTACAAGTATTTACAAGTACATAATATATGCCAGCAATGCCTAACTCAAATTTACACACTTAATTATAACACACTTCCACTTACAATTACATAGTCAAATATAACCTATATTGAGAAAACACATAGCCAGAGGAATGAACAGTAGCACTCATGTGGCCATGAGGCCCTGGCTACAGCTTCCTTTTTTTGTTTTTGTTTTTTTTTTTTGTTTGTTTGTTTGAGACAGGGTCTCACTATGTAGTTGAGACTGACCTGGAACTCACTATGTAGCTCAGGCTGGTCTCGAACTGACAGCGATTCTCCTGCCTCAGCCTCCCAAGTGCTGGAATTACAGGCATGGGCCACCACACCCGGCTTATAGCTTTCAAATGAAGCTAACATTCCCAATCTGTTTAAAGGAAATTTTCCTAGTATGTCATAGTTTTACCTTCAAAGGACGGGGATATCACGTGGTCATGTGACCCCCCGGAAAGGAGAAAATGCAAATGTATGAGCAACTGTGTACTCAGTGTCTTACATGGGCTACTTCGTTTCCAGTAAACTTTCACAACAAACTTATACAGTAAGAACATTTACCATGTATATTTTTGAGACAGGGTCTCACCCTGTGGTTCAGGCCGGTCTTGAACTCACCATGTAGCTCAGGCTGGCCTTGAACTCACACTGATCCTCCTGCCTCAGCCTTGTGAGATCTGGGATTACAGGCATGTGCCACTATATCAAGTTGCCATATATACATTTATGCTACATATATGTGCTACATAGATATACATATGCTGCTACATACTACATGGTATATGACATATATGTCACATATGTAATGAATATGATATGCATGCAATATACACAGAAGCAGAATAGAATTCAAAACTTAGTAGATCTGACTTTAAATCTCAGCAGTGAAAAATACTGCATCACATTTCCCTCCTGGGACATTTAGCTCCTAGAAGCACAACTAGGCCTGGTTGAGCTGCACTGCCAGTCTATGCGGTGACCACAAAAGTGAGCAGCGGGTCCCTTCCTAGAAGGGTGTGGGCCAATCCGGCCTCCTCCTCTGCTGAGAACAGTCCCTCAGGATTTCCAGATGTGGAAGAGCAGGGCTTGTCAGAGGTTAGTGTCCACCACAATTACTCAGGACCTCACCCCAAGCACACTTTCATTCAGCAAGTGTAGAATGGGGTCCAGGACTCCAGGTTTCTAGCAAAGTCATAGGTGATGCTCCTGCTGCTGCTCTGTGGCCCACATGTAAGCAGGAAGGCACTGGCGACACATATCGAGGTTACACCAACAATGGTATCCAGCATTATGTCCCGGTTAAAGACAGTGTCGAAAACAAAAGGCAAAAATGAAGCGTTCATTTAGATTAAAATGTTCATGTGTCTATGTAAAACTGGACTATCTTGATAAAAGTAACATTTATTGAAAGCGGACCACATGTTTCAAATGCTTCAGGTACACTAACTTCATCTTTATAACAACTCTTCTGAAATCAACACTATTAGCATCCCATTTTACAGAGGAGGAAATAAAGACCACATGAAAGGAGATAACTTTCTCGTATACATTATTTAATATGGAAGCAGCCCTTAAAGGTCAGGTAACCTTTCCAAAGATAGGTTTTTCCAAAGATGGGTTTGACGTGTGATCCTACAAAAAGAGATGTACACGAAAAGCTCACCATGGGCCAACCATGTGTACCAGTGGCTAACAACAAATGCAAGCATGCTAGGCCTGATTGTTTGAGAAATAAATATACAAAGAACACATAAGCAAATTTAGCAGTGATGATACTATGAGTTCAGGGTCAGAGCAGGATACAGAATTCACCACAGTGGTGTAAATGAAGAGATTTTTTTTAAAAAGGTTTATTGGTGAAGCACAAATAAGGGTAAACAACCAACAAGGGATAATGAGGTATTTGGAAACTAGCAGCAGAGGAAAGCCATTAATGCCCTAAAAGCAAAGGGTTAACAATCACAGAAGTGTCATTCAAGACCAGCGAGTGTCAGAGGCATGCAAGAAGGGCCAACCGGCAGGAGGCCAACAGATGGAGGAGGGATGCAGTTACCGCCCATGCCAATAGGAGTCCTTGCCTATTCCCACCTTCCTCTCACCTTCCTCTTTCCAACTGGCCCAGCCCAATATGGGACCAACCAACCACACAGCCCTGGTAAACCAGTGTAGAAGGGTCACCTTCCAAAGGAGTAATGGGTCATAAAGAAGTAGAAGTGGGTACAGAGAGGAGAGGAAGTGGAGAAACACCAGCACCCATGGTACGCAATCTGAAAACTCTTTTATGCAGGACAGTTCAGTCAAATGCGGGTATCTATAATCACGGAGGGTCACCCTTGTGGGAACCAATTCACCACCACACAGCTTCAAGGGTGGATCCATACAGGAAAGTGAAAACAGTCCCCCTTGGCCCAGGCAACACCACAATGAAGGCAAGATTAAGTATACACATGAATGTCAGTCTAAATATAGAGATTTCTAACAGAAAAGGTTCTTTAGTACTGAGTTTGCCATCAAAGTATAGAGCAGAAACTGGAGGGCTCCTTGTAACAATGGGCCTGGATGGCCTCTGCATGACTTTCACCCGATGAGCCTACAAATGTGTGATGTCTCGCAGGCCCAGCTCATCCAGCCTTACAGAAGGGAGATCGTCATGTCTAAGGGTGCCAAGAACACAGCCTCAGGACTCCGAAAGCGACGGGCAGCCAGGCTACTTGACCTCTGCTTGACACTGCAGCTATAATACTTCATTGCTACATCAAACCTGACAGCCAGAGTCTCCTCTCTCATAACAGTGATAGCCCCTGACCTCTCTGGGGAGCTTTCACACCTCCTTGATGAGCACACTGCTAAGAGCATCACATTTGGCGATTTGCGTATTCAGTGGGATCTCTTGCTTGCAGAATATGAAATAAGCAGCTATTTCAGATGCAAAAAGGCATCCATCTAAAATCCGTACATCAGTGTTATGTAATTGGACAAGACGTCGGCCCTGTCTATGCAATTATATGACTCTCATGGTCATAGGTGAGGGATCTGGTGCCACACAGACAGGAATTCAAACTTTGGCCTCACAGGAGGAAAAACAGCAGAGCTGTGATCAGCAGCAAAACTCAGACTGTCCAAGATCTGGAATCCAGGCACCTAGAAAATAACTTAGCAAAGAGGAAAACTGAAGTAGGTCTCTAGGAATCATGAAAATTAGAAGCTGCAGAGAAGTTGGAGAAACAGACCACAACACAGAGAAAGGAAGAAAGCAGTCTGGAGCTCGGCTCAGCTTGTGGGAAAAGGGGGACTTCCCTGTCCACACAGATGCAAGATAAACAGCCCGGACTGGCAGCTCCAGAGAGTGGCCCAGGCCAGCAGAGCAGCCCCCTAGGAGGAATCGATGGCTGCTGTGAACTGCAAAAGCTGTATGGGGTTTTGTTTCAAGGGGACTCCTTCCACAGAACGGGAAACAGCGGGAGAAGGAAATCGCAGCACTAAACACGGGGCAGACAGTGCTTAATCGGGGGTTATTTTGGGAAGGGGTTGATTATTTTAACTGGGGGCTCAAAACCACTAAAAAGTAACTTCATCTCAGATTCCCTAGTATAACTCTCCCACAGTGATGATGAGAGACAGCCACAGGAGATAGTTTCAGACAGGGAGTGGGCTACCCAGAGAATCCCTGAGAAGTTTCTGCTCAGGCCAAGAACACAGGCCACGCCCTCCAGGTGAGAAGCCAGGCAGGGCTTCTATTGCACACAGAAAGAGCTGGCTCCGGAACTGCTGCCATTAAGTATTTGAACCCTTGCCCCACATCCAGCACAGATCTGAGATCTGACTGCCTTCCCCATTACCCAATGGACGTTTGCTATAGCCTGGAGTAATGGAGGGGCCTCTGGAATGCGAAGGAGGGAGCCTCACAAACTCACAGCGCACAAAGCTAGCAGGAAAAAAACATGACTTGCTGGATTCTAAACCTGCGGATCCTGGAATGAAACCATTCACTGAAAAGTACAGAGAGGCTTCATCCTGTTTTAGGACTTATTTTCATTTTCTTCTTTACTGGTTTATTGGGATTTGGGCAATTTTCTTTTCTCCTTTTTCCTTCTTTTTCCCCCCATGAAGTTTATTGGTACATTTAAAACAAATAACACAGTTACATTTATCATTGGGATCTTGTATCTTTACGTGATAGGTCTTGGTTGTTTTTTCCCCATTCCCCTGCCCTCTCTTCACCTCCTTCACCCTTCCTTTTTTACAAAGACTCTGTTTCCGTTTGTTCCTTTTTCACATTTTTTCTTTTCCCCTATTTCCTTCCCCCTCCCCTTCCCACTTCTCCTTCAGCCATTTTCTTCCTATTTCACACTATCAATGATAGCATTTGAACTTTACACTTTGTTTTTCACACCAGAGAAACTATTCAGTATTTACTTGCGTGTCCTGCTTAGTTCACTTAAGAGTATACCCTCAGTGTGCATCCATTTACCAATAAATGTCTCTAGTTTCTCATTCTTTATGGCTGAGTAGTACTCCATTTTATAGAAAAACCACATCTTTATCCAGTCTTCAGTCTTCAGTTGATGGGCATTCGGGTTGTTTCCAAGTTTTAGCTATTACAAAATGTGCCGCTGTAAACGTGGGTGTGCCTATATCACTGTGGTGTGATTCTTTTAATCCTTTTGGGAAGATACCCCGCAGAGGGGTAGCTGTGTCAAACAGGACCTCCAATGCTACCTGTTTGAGGTATCTCCATATTGATTTCCAAGTGGTTGCACAAGTCTGCACTCCCACCAAAAGCCCCTTTTCTTTCTCCCCACCGCCCCATCAGCATTTGTTATTGGTTGATTTCTTGATAATAGCCATGCTTTCAGGGGTAAGGTGGAGTCTCAGTGCTGTTTTCATTTGCATCTCTTGAAAGATCAGTGGTGTTGAACATTTTTTTCATGCACTTATTTGCTGCTTTTACTTCTTTGGCTGAGAAATGTCTGTTCATTTCAGATGCCCATTTTTTAATCAGGTCTCTGTATTTGGGGGGGTCTCGTTTTTTTGAGTTCTTTATATATTCTACATAGTACTTCTTTTTCGGAGGAGTAGTTGTTAAAATTTTTTTCCCATGTTGTAGGTTTTCTCTTAGCTCTGTTGGTGGTTTCTCTTGCACTGCAAGAACTTTTTAATACAACGAAATCCCAATTGTTGATTCTTTGTGCAAGTTCTCTTGCTGCTGAGGATTTGTTTATAAAGTCTTCTCCTATGCCAATGTCTTCAAGAG
This sequence comes from Fukomys damarensis, assembly GCF_012274545.1. NCBI lineage: Eukaryota > Metazoa > Chordata > Mammalia > Rodentia > Bathyergidae > Fukomys > Fukomys damarensis. The sequence continues at coordinate 6,107,318 of NW_022900921.1, read as the reverse complement.
TTCTAACTAATTTACTTTCTAGTAAGTTTAGTGTTTCTGTTTTGATATTTAGATCTTTAATCCACTTGGATTTTAGTTCAGTGCATGGTGAAAGATAGGGGTGTAGTTTTAATCTCTGGCAAGTTGAAAGCCAGTTTTTCCAATACCACTTATTAAAGAGGCTATGTTTCCTCCAGTGAGGATGGTTGGCTCCTTTATCAAATATGAGATAGCTGAGTATGTTTGGTCTTGTTTCCACATCTTCTGATCTATTCCATTGATCTCGGGTCTGCTTTTTTGCCAATACCATGTTGTTTTTATTATAGTGGCTTTGTAGTATAGTTTCATGTTGGGAATTGTAATAACCCCTGCCATGTCTCTGTTGTGTAGAATAGTTTTTGCTATTCTAGGTCTCTACTGGTTCCAAATGAATTTTTGGATTGTTTTATAAAATTCTGTGAAATATACTGTTGGGATTTCATTGGGATTGCATTGAATCTGTACAGCAGTTTTGGAAGTATGGCCATTTTCACTGTTGATTCTTCCAACCCAAGAACAAGGGATGTCTTTTCATTTTCTTATATCCTATTCTATCTCTTTTTAAGAGTGCTGCAATTTTCAGTGTAGAGGTCTTTTGTCTCCTTCATTAGATCAATTCCTAGATACTTCATTTTTTTTGATGCTATTGTGAAATGAATTGTTTCCCTAATTTCTCTCTCAGCGAGTCTGTTATTTGTGTACAAGAAGGCTATTGATTTTTTTTTTTTAGTGTTGCCCTTGTATCCAGCTACTCTGCTGAAAGTGTCAATTAAGTTTAGAAGTCTTTTGGCAGAGTTTGTTGAATCTCCTATGTAGAGTATCATATCATCAGCAAACAGTCACTGTTTAATTTCTTCCTTTCCTATCTTTATTCCTTTTATTTCTTTCTCTTGTCTGATTATTGTGGCTAATAGTTCTAGAACTATATTGAACAGGAGTGGTGATTGTGGACATACTTGCTTCTGATTTTAGCATGAAGGTTTTCAGTTTTTGGCATCATTTAAGATGATGTGGGCTGTTGGTTTTTCATACATAGCCCCTATCAAGTTGAGGTAAAGACCATCTATTCCAATTTTTTGTAGGTTTTTTTTATCATGAATGAGTATTGAATTTTGTCAAATGCTTTTTCTGTATCTGCTGAGATAATCATATGGGTTTTCTCCTTGATATAATATAGTGTATTAAAATTATTGATTTACATATCTTGAACCATCCTTGCATCCCTGGGATAAATCCAACTTGGTCAGGGTGTATGATCTTCTTGATGACCCTCTGTATTCTGTTTGCCAGTTTTTTATTGAGGACTTTTACATTTGTGTTCATTAAGGAGATTCGCCTGTAGTTCTCTTTTTTGGTTGGATCTTTCCCTGGTTCTAGAATCAAATTAATACTTGCTTGCAGGAATAAATTTGGAAGTATTGCATCCCTTTCAATTTCATTGAAGAGTTTAAAGAGTAGTGGCAGTAGTTCTTCTCTAAATGTCTTGTAGAATTCAGCAGCAAAGCCATCAGGACCTGGGCTTTTCTTTGTTGATGATGTTTTAATTACATTTTCAATTTCACTGAATATAACTGGGCTGTTTAGCCTTTTTACGTCTTTTTCGTTCAACTTTGGAAATTTATATGTATCTAGGAATCTGTTTACTTTTTCTGTATTTTCCATTTTATTAGAGTACAGGTTTTTGAAGTAGGTATTGATCCTCTGGATTTCTGGTGGATCTGTTATGACTTCACTTTTTTCACTCCTAATTGCATGAATTTGAGCCTTTTCTTTCCTTTTGGTTAATAAGGTTGGCTAAGGGTTTACTTTCTCAATTTTTTCCTTTTTCAATCTTCCTTTTCTTCCTCTCCCTCTCCCCCCTCTCTCTTTTTCTTCCACCATGATAGTCACTTCTTTCCCTTTTTGTTCCTCTTCCTATCCTACTTTGAATTTATTTTCTTTTTTCTCTTTTTCCTTCTCTCATTTGCCATTAGTTTTTTTCTTTTTCTTTCTTTCTTTACTTTTCTTCTTTTCTCTCTCTCTCTCTCTCTCTCTCTCTCTCTCTCTACTGGGGATCAAACTTGGTTCCTTGTGCTTGCAAGGCAGACAGCAGAACCACTGAACTAAATCTCCAGTTGCCATTAGTTTTAAAAGAAGGTGATTATAGTCTCTAGCCTCCCTATTGCTGTTAGTGTGTTCTTTTGTTTTCTAATTGCATAATTTGTTTTCTCTTCTGATCTTCTCTTCAACAGCTTCCTAGAGTTTGTGTGATCTTCCTGCATCTTCTGACCTCACTTTTAACCTTTCTTTTTCCTATCTATCTATATCTCCCTCCCCAACTCCTTCTAAATCCCCATCCTGACAGGTAAAGTTGCTATATTGAAGAGTTTATTCAGTATAACGATATTTTGGGGTGGTTATTGATTTTTATTTAATTCACACAGTGAAAGATGACACATTAATAACTACCACAAATTGTCATTTTCTAACCTGCGCTTGATGCTACTGTGTTGCTGACTGTATCACTTGGGATAAAGTGTTTTGGTTGATCTAATCAATTGTCCTTCCTGGTATAATGAAAATGAGATTGCCTCAGAGTCGTTAGAGACTCAAAACCTAAAGATCAGCTATATCTGGAAGATCAAAGTATTAACCCAACAACTCCTAGATGACACAAAGAAGAATAATATAAGACTGATAGGAATCCATGAAGTAGCAGGAGAAATTACAAATGACATAAAAAAAACTGTTTACAGAATTAATGATAGAAAACTTCCCAAAGAGAGCAAGAATTTGACATACAGATAAGTGAGGCATATAGGACTCCAAACAGTCATGATAAAAAAAAAAATCTATACCTAGACATATAATAATCAAGATCCTGGAAACCCAAAAGAATAATAAAATACTACAAGCAGTTAGAGAAAATAAACAAATCACATGCAAAGGAAAGCCCATCAGAATCACAGCAGACTTTTTTCAACACAAACCCTCAAGTCAAGGAGAGCCTGGAGTGGGGTATTTCAAGTCCTACAAAAAAACAACCTCCAACCTAGACTGATGTATCCTGCAAAACTATCTTTCAAAACTGATGGGGAAATAAGATATTTCCACAACAAAGAACACCTGAGAAATTTCAGGAACATGCACTTCAAACACTTCTAAACAATATCCTGGAAAAAGAAAATGAAGGCCTTAATATCTAAGAGCCAACAGAGAAAATATAGCAGGCAATGTAAGAAACTAAAGGGAAAGAGGGAAAAATAAAAAATAAAAGAAACAACCGGAAAAATAACATGACAATGAAAAGTCAATACATAACAGTTATAACCATCAATGTTAATGACCTCAATCAAAAGAAATAGGCTGGCTGAATCGATTAAGAAGCAAAATCCAATAATATGCTGCATAAAAGAAACCCACTTAATCCACAAAGAAATTCATAGACTGAGAGTAAAAGGGTGGAAAACAGTTTTGTATGCGAAAGGACCCTGGAAAAAAGTGGGGGTAGCTATCTTATTGCAGACAGAGTAGATTTCAAACCAAAACTAATTAAAAGAGACAAAGGCCACTACATCCACATAAAGGGAACAATACAAGGGAAAGAAATGATAATCATAAATATATATGCACCGAATACTAATGCCCCCAACTATACAAAACAAACAGTAATGGATATGAAAAATCAAATAAGCACTAATATAATTTTAGTGGGGGACCTCAATACTTCACTGACACAAACAGACAGATCACCTAGACAAAAAAATCAACAACAAAATAATAGAACTGAATGAAGTCTTAGAACAAATGGACTTAATAGATGTCTACAGAGTATTCCACCCATAAAATCAGAATATGCATTCTTTTTGGCTGTACACAGGTCATTCTCCAAAATAGATTACACGCTAGCTCACAAAACATCTTGAGTAAATTCAAAGGAATCAAAGTTATCCCCTAAATATTATCAGACCATAGTCAAATTAAACTGGAGATCAATAGCATAAGAAACCACAAGGACGTCATAAACACATAGAAATTAGAAAACACTCTACTGAACAAAGACTGGGTCACAGAAGAAATTAGACAGTTGCTACAATTAAATGATAATGTCAGTACAACACACAGGAATCTATGGGACACAATGAAATCATTTCTATGAGGGAAACTCATAGCAGTAAATGCCCATACTAGGAAAACAGAGAGAGAGCTCAAATAAACAACCTAATGCTTAACGTTATGCTCTTAGGAAAAGAACAGCAAGACAAACTGAAAGCTCATACAAGGGAGGAAATTAAAAAGATCAGAGCAGAAAGTAATGCAATGGAGACTAAGAGAATGATACAAAAAAATCAACACATCAGAGTTGGTTTTTCCTGTTTCCTTTTTTAAAAAACTTTTTCTCTTCTTTCTTTTTTCTCTTCAATTTTACTTTTTTTTTGTTTTATTCTCCATATGTTCTTTATTTCTCCCTTTTTAAAACATCTTCTTTTTTCATGTTTGTTTTTCTATAACCTTTATCTAATTCTGTAGCTAGTCCTTAGTAAGATTTACTGTCTCTCCTCCTGCTCATCTCCAATTGTTTAATTTTTCAAGTTCTCCTTCTTTCATCCTCCCATTCCCAAACCTGTATAGTTTTATTATTACAATTGTTGAGCTTTATTAATCTTTAAAGAGTTAATTAACTCTACGTTATTACTGGTTGAATTCTTTTCATTTTGGTGGAGGTTTAACTGCTAAATTTAGTAGATATTTACTGTATACCAGTATTTGATTTGCCTTGTTGTTTACAGTATAAGTATAGATTATCTTTGCTATTAGTTATTAGGAAATGCCAATACTGTCTTGGATGATACCACTGCTCTTGATTTACTTTCTTTTGCCAGGATCAAATAGCTGTGGCTATTAATATGTTCCTTCCCTATGCCAATATCCACATTACCTTTGTGACATTAACACTACTATGCCTCACTTACATAAAAAGAGGTTCTGGGCCATTTGCCCTGCATCTTCCCCTACAAAATTAACAGTTGTCACATCTTGGGAGAGAGGCAAAGGAGAATATAGTTAGCCATGGCCAGAGTGTATCACTGAAAAGTAGACACCGACTAAAAAGATCTCCATACTAGTGACAAGTATATCCAACATAACTGCCCTCAGACCTCAGCACACACAGAGATACACACACACACACACACAAAACAGAAACATGAGATTAGGCAACAAAATGCCTCTCAAACCTCCCCAAAAGATGATCATGGGGCATTGAAGAGGAGAGAGCCAAAGCCACACACCTGAAGAAAAATCAAAGCATGGAAAACAATGTTCCAAGCAACAGAAACATAGAAAAAAACAGGAAAAGCTATTCTAATTTAGACAAAGTGGATTTCCAGGAAAGAAAGTCACTACATATTGGTTAAGGGTATTATTCAACAGGAAGAGATAACAACTATATAAACATACATGCACCAAACATCAGAGCACCCAACTTTATAAAATAAACAATACTGGACATAAAAAATCAGATAAACACCAACACAATACCCCACTATCACAAAAAAGATCAAAAAATGGACTTAATAGATATTTCCTGGGTGTTCCTCCCAACAGTAAAATAAACACTTCTCAGCAACACATAGGACTTTCCCCAAAGTAGATCACAAAGTAGCCTATAAAACAAAGTTAAGTAAATGCAAAAGAAGTGAAATTATCTCCCACATATTTTCAGATCATAGCTTGATGCAACTATAACTCAATGGCAAAAGAAACTACATAAATTATGCAAACTCATGGAAATTAAAAAATACCTTCTTGAATAATCAATGAGTCACAGAAGAAATTAGGAAAGGAAACAGATAGTTCCTAGAATCAAATGATAATGCCAGTACAACATACCAGAACCTATGGGACACAATGAAAGCAAACCTAAGTGGGAAATTTATAGCAGTGAATGCCTACATCAAAAAAAGAGAGCAAGCCCAAACAAACGAATGATGTACCTTAATGTCCTAGACAAACAAGAACAACCCCAAACTAAAGCTGCTATAAGGAAGGAAATAATAAATATCATAGAAATTAATGAAATAGAGAAAAAAAGAATACAAAGAAATCAATCAATCGAAGAGCTCATTCTCTGGAAGAACACATACTGCTGAAATCCAGAAGATTGTTAGAAACCACTTTGAAAATCTATTCTCGGATAAAGTGGACAATTCAGAAGAAATGGATGGATTTTTAGATGCATAGGAAAATTACAACTGAACCAAAAGATAAAAAAACCTTGTATAATCTAATAATAGGCAATAATCCTAAAGAAGTAATTTTTCTAAACTCCCAACTAAAAAAATATCCAGGACCTGATGGAATCACAGCTAAATTCCATAAGAACTTTAGGGAAGATCTATGCCAATATTCTTCAAACTCTTTAATAAAATTGAAAGAGAAAGTGTACTTCCAAAGTCATTCCTGGAAGCTAGCCATACCCTGATTCTAGTACCAGGAAAAGACCCAAGTAAAAAAAGAGAACCACAAGCCAATCTTTTTAATGAAAATAAACACAAAAATTCAAAACAAGATACTAGCAAACAGAATTTAACAAATCATAATCAATAGGATTCATCCCAGGGATGCAGAGATGGTTCAACGCATGCAAATCAGTAAAGGAAATACAACACCAAACAGAAGCAAGGACAAAAAAAATCATATGATCATCTCAATTAACACAGAGAGAGCCTTTGGCAAAATCCACCACTATTCATGATATTTTTTTTAAATTGAAGAAAATACACATTTATATATTTTTTTTAAATAAATTGAAGAGGATATCAGAAAATGGAAAGATGTCCCTTGTTCCTGGATAGGCATAGCCATACTTCCAAAACTTTTAGACATATTTCACGTGATCTCAATCAAAATACCAACAGCACACCTCACAGAACTAAGAAAACAGTCCCACAATTCATGTGGATCCAGAAGAGACCCAGAACAGCAAAAGTAATCCTATGCAACAAAAACTAAGCAAGAGGCATCACAGTCCCAGACTTCAATATCTATTACAAACTTATAGCGATCAAAACAGCATGGTATTGGCCAAAAAAAGACATGTCAATCAATAGAACAGAATGAAGGATGCAGAAATAATTCTAGACATATTCAGCTACCTGATGTTGTACAATGGGACCAAAATCTTACACTGGAGCAATGACAGCCTCTTTAATACCAGGTGCTGGGAAACTGGCTTTCCGCAGGCAGAAAACTGAATCCAGACCCATGTCTCTTACCATGTCCTAACTAATTAAAATGGATCAAAGATGCAAAGGTTAAAACAGAAACACTCATATCTGTGGGCAGATAAAAAAGATAAAACTCTTAAAAGTCAGAGGCACATGCAAGGACTTTCTGAGCAAAACTGCAGTGGCAGCAGAAATAATACTGAGAATCAACAAATGGGATTACCAAATTAAAAACTTCTGCAGACCGAAGGAAACAAGCACTAGAATGAAGAGACAAACCACAGAACTAGAAATAAGTTTTGCCAGCTATTACTTGGACAAAGAAGTAACATCAAGAATATATACAGAGCCGGGCGCAGTGGCGCACACCTGTAATCCCAGCAGTGGGATTTTAGTGTTCATAGGTACAAGCTTAAATAATGCAAGGTTTCTCTTTTATGAGAAACCCAAAATCCAAAGAGTAAGTAGAAGATGCCTAATAGGAAATAAGGAGATCAACTTTGATGTAGAAGGGAAGGGGACCAAGAAATGGAGCGCATGGAGAGAGAAAGGAAAGAGTAGCAGATTAAAGGGAGGGGACAGGAAAGGAGGATTTAAAATAAAGAATTAAGCTGTGCTACCTACAGGTCCCAAATGTGATCATCATAGGCTGCAAACATGTGCAGATAAAAGTAAAATCTTGGCCTCATTACTTAACAAATGAGTAGCCATAGACAAATTCCTTGGCTTCTCTGCATCTTAGGTTCTTACCTATAAGATGGCGATATTTTATACCCATGATACAAATAAACGATGGAAGATACACGACATTCTGACTGTGTCACAGCCATTATTGATGCCATCGTCACCAAAGGAGTCAATATCATCCTACAGGCCTGAAACACTGAGACGTGAGCCAGAGAGAGGAGAGAGAGAGAGAGAGAGAGAGAGAGAGAGAGAGAGAGAGAGAGAGAGAGAGAAAAAAAGAGAGAGAGAGAGAGAGAGAGAGAGAGAGGGAGAGAGACACGACGGGCCAGGAATCGAGAGTTGTTTTCAGTTCCCACCTCTGCCCTTAATCTCCGTGCAGGTACACCAAGCTGCCCGCGTGTCCCCTTTGCCAGGAATGGGGAGGTAACCTCTGTCTTGCTTAGGAGTCCCAGGAAGAAGAAGAAAATGCCAAGGAGATGATCTTCCTCAGGAGCCAGGAACCCACGTGCACACGGGAGCTCCCAGCAGCAAACCCCGTGAGCCAGGAGAGTAAGAGGAAGGAATTCTGCTGGGAGCAGAGGGCCCAGAAGAGCACACACTCTACCTGACAAGCTTTGGGAAGTTGCTACACAACTCCAACGACCAAGCTTCTCTGATATTTCAAAAGAACTAGGTAGCTTGGAGCTTTCTATGAAAATCTCTGAAGCTGCAAACCTCTATAACTAATTTAAACGTTGAAAATCCTCTTGGGGCCAAACGATCCTCTGTGGGCACCAACTCGGGATCTCTAACATCATATCCTCTGCTTTAAAAAAAAAAAACAGCAACAACACCGCAGGGCCAGAGGCGCAGAGAACTCTAGCGATGTGCTAAAATCCCACAGCCAGCTCATGCTGCAGAGGGTGAAACGACAGCATGCCTTTTCCTTTCCTCTTGGAAGCTCCTCGCTGTCCTCCTCTTGGGGACCCCAAGGCATCAGTGGCCAAGGGTCACGTGCGCAGGCATTTGCCGACCTCTCTGGGCCCCGTTTCCAGGGCCTTGCGCTCCTTCACCCACCCTGACTGTACTTCGGTTCCACGTGGGAAACACCACTGTGGTTTGCCTGGCTACTGCCGAGCTTGGAGTGACACCACAAGTACGTCCTGAAGGCAGGGCCACAAAGATCCAGGCCTGAGTGACAGCCTTCCACCGACAGTCTTATAAAGTCATGTGATTTGTGGAAAACATGCTTTTAGGAAAATAAAATGATAAAGTTTTGAATACTCCGTAGGACTTCTCACCCTGGCAATAATCCTACTATCCCTGTTCTCCTTTTACAGATCAGAAAATGCAGGAAGGTTAGTAAACCACATTTCTCAATGTCACAGTGCTGCAGAATCAGGATGTGCACGGGGCAGCTTGAGCCCCTGACATCACTATCCTTAGCACTCAGTGTATCCTTTTCCGGCGATGGTCTGATTTAATCTTAGCAGATAGTTTTCAGCCAATGATGAAGCCAGTGAAACCCTTCCCGTCTCACCAGTCCAGCCAATAACCAGCAAGCACCCCATTCTGGCCAATCAGGAAGAGTGCTGGAGGTGTGTCTGGGAAAGTTCCCCCCCCCCGAGAAAACGCCACACCTGTAACACTTGGAACTAGTTCCAGCACCCAGTTTAAAGATGAAGCTTAAAAGCTGGGGCATGGTAGCGCATGCCTTCCTGATACCCTCCTGATACCTCTGGCCATGCAGATGCTACCAACTGGCCCGCAGCTACAGGCTGACACCCAGAGCAGCCCCTTGTGGTGGAAAGGGGTAGGTCTAAAGCAGGAGCAGCTGCAAGAAACCAACATGAGACAGAAAAGGGCGGTGAGCTGGCCAGTCAGGGCTCCCAGGGCTGTGGGCCTCTGCTGTGCTTCCCTGTGGACTTGAGAGACGGTAGGAGAATGGGAGTCTTTCAACTCCAAATCCCTAGGCGTGTTCCACAAGGCCCCAGTGGAGAACTAGGGAAGGGAGTCCGCTCTCCACACTGACTTGCAGAGGGACTCTGGATCATCCCCGCCTTCAGGCTTCTCACTGCACTGGAGGACAGAGGTGCTGCCTGTCACGATTTAGAAATGTGTCCCAGTGGTTCACTCCTGTGAATTTACCCACAGGTACTCTCTGAATAACTGAAAAATGCCCCACAGAGAAGTTCTTTGCCTGGGCACTTCAGCTGCAGTCATGGGACCAATCTGACCCACAAACCTTTCCTGAATGGCTTTTAGCTAATCATTTTCCCTACATTTTTAAAGCATTGTTTACAAAAGATGAAAAGGGAAAGTTGGTACAGAGATCCACATGACCCAGAAACCCCGAAATACTGACTGCCTGGTCTCTTTGCAAAATAAGTTTGCTGACCCAGTGAGCAATAATAGAAACTTCCTGTGTGGATGGGTAGCCATTGAAAACGGAAAAAAAGAGACTCACAAACTGCCGTGAAAGAAGACTCAGGCATATATTGTTAAATAAAAACGCAAGTATCAGAACAGCCTGAGTAGTCTGATTACATTTGTATCCAAATATAGGATGCAAGCTCGCTAAGATACATACACAAATAAAATTTCTGGAAGGACACTCAAGAAACTTAACAGTCACTGCCTCTAGGGAAATGAGACTGAACCGGAGGTGGTGCTCGAGACAAAGCCTTTCACAGTTTACTTCCTTCTCTACACTTCAGATTTTTACCACGAGCACACGTTACAGCTTTAGCCATTAAAATGAGCCAGCTGGACAATACGATTCCCTGCGACACCTAAAGCCTGCGTCTGTCCAGAATAACAACTTTGAACATCGAGTCACTGCTTCTGCCGGCGCTACTGAGGCTACGATGAGTGCTTTTTGACACTTTATTTCTTGTAATCTCGACAGCCTCTTCTGGAGGTTAGGATCGTCCCCTAACAGATGACACGATGCCGCCCCAGAAGCCCTGAGTGTGCACGGGATCCGGGGATCGAGGTTGCTGGCCCCTCTTCCTCCTCTCCCAGACAACACCGTGGGACAAACCTACGAGGCTGAGCTGGGCTCGGGGCCAGAGGCTCAGGGTCACCATGAGTGAGCAGAGGCAACAAAAGATATAGGGTGTGCTCTGAAGGAGGTCCCGAGTATGGTATGGCCAAAGAGTTCTCTCCCCTAGACCCAATGCATCCGTGAGACGGCAGAAGGACAGCAGTTCTCCAGAGGTGTAACTCCTACTGGGAGGTGGGGGGAAAGGAGTAACTCATTGGTATCACCCTTCAAATCCTCCTATGCAAAGAGTCCACTCTGACCATGGGGAAGGCGGTGTGACCTTGGGTAAACCACAGGCCCTCTCTGGGCATCACTGCTCTTCCAAAATGGAGAGGTCAGCCAGGCCCGGAAGTCACAATGTATTGGTCACAAACTAGTGAGAGGGCGAGACTGGCCAAGGGATACAGATGGGAACCAGAAGAGCTAGAGAACTCTTGACCTACTTAAAGTATGCAGAGTGTGTCCACTGCTTACAGACTCCTGCCAAGAGTAAATTCATACCAGAGTCACCAAATGCTCTGGTTTTCAAGAGAAGCCAGAAATTCATATCTGTATAGGAAAAAATCCAATTTTAAAATCTTGCCGTCTCATCCTAATACTTAAAAACAAAAAGATCCACCTTGGGGCCAAGCAAAATTCCTGCACTGGCAGCCTGCAGGCCTGGCAGCCAACTGCCTCCCACCCAAAAGGGCACCAGAGACCACTGGGGTCCAAGTCATCCACACGGCTGGGCTGTGCCTCTCAGAGACCAGATTCACTGGGTTTCCATTTGCAATAAACATCAGAATCCTATATTTCTTCCTGCTAGCAAATGACAACCAGCAAAATCTGGGAAATAAAATGGCCAGAGAAGAGGAGGAGGAGGAGGAGGAGGAGGAGGAGGAGGAGGAACTCACCTGCAGCCAGCAGCAGGAGGCAAGGCATTCTTCTCTCACACATCTGTGCCTTTCCTGGTGACAATCCCCCTAAATCATTCAGCTCGCTCTCTCACTGTCTCTCTCTCTCCATGCTCCTCCTATCCAAGCAGCCATCGCCCCCTTTCTTTCCCTGTGCCAAGATCCTCCACCTCTTTGCCCATCCTAGTGCTTTCCCTGCCATGGAATACTCAGTCCAGATGCCACAAGCCCCTAGCACTGATGGGCTGTGACAGCCACCTTGGTCTTGGCTGCAGCCAACGCCAGGCTCCTGGGCAACAACCTCAAGGTGGTCAGAATACCGAGAGCCACAGGAGGGTGTGCTCTGCAAGGGTGTGCTCTGCGAGGATGCACACAGCCTTCCTGTGGCAGGAGCAGGAGGAACAAGTCATGGGCAAAGTGAGGGGAGGAGTAGAAGGACCCCAGGCCTGCGGGACAAAGCTAGATCTGCATCAAAGCTCCCTGCTTTCCATGACCTCCTGCTTCCCAGGCTCATTTTCAACTACACTGATTCCTAAAGCACTGAAGTCAACACCAGTGTGCGCTCTAAACTCTTCCACTGCCTAGTTGGTCACCATGCCTACAAAGTTCTCTGCTTAGTGAGAGACACATTCATATTCACCAGTGGTGAAAAAATAGTGGGGCAGTTCCTTAGCGCCTGTTCTAGGACTTCTATTACAGGGCTACAGATAAGAGCCCCCAGTGAAAATGAATAGGCAATCACAGAAGTAATGAGAAATATCACTGAGTCCCTACTATCTGCCGGGCACAGATGCCACCGCATGATTACAGTGGTGGGCAGCATCGCTCAGCACCTAAAGGCTTCACTTGCCTTTCATCCTCACAACGACCCTATTTATTAGAAGAGCACACGAAGGCTGAGAAGTGAGGGACCCTGCCCCACACCACACAGCTCTGCGTGCATAAAGCCAGGAGGCAAGCGGGACTCGCGTCTCCAGAGCCTTCTCCACCAGGACAAACGGACCCGGCACGTTGGGGACCAAAGCGAACTGGGAGTCAGCTACTGAGATGTGGTCCTTGCTCGGCCTTTCGCACTTTTCCTAGGTCTTTTCTCTACAGTGAAGATCCAAGCTAAACTCATCCACATGTATTACAGCAGAGCCAAGAGGAAAAACTACAGCGCAAGTGAGTGGAAAGGAATATGCCTGTCTCACCACACATTATGGAAAGGGAGGAGCACGCAAACCCAGGCACTTGGGCCGTCTCAAAGTCTTTTGAGGGAACAAACTTTGAAAGGTCTTTTGAAAATGTTTTTCCGTTTCATTAACATGCAATGATCACGCGTAGTTATGGCCCTGGGCATCCGGGTCCTAAGGACTCCATGAAGGGTTCCGGTCCAGCAGAAGGGTCCTGACCAGCATCACTGTAGATCCGCGAATGGCCGGCAGAGGGCACCCACGTCTACATGCTCTGCCCCAGAGGACCGCTAACTCTGCAGCCTGGTTCCCCGCACCCCCTCACGAGAGCCTATGGAACCAACAAAAACACAGCGTGGGGTAGGCAAGTGAGAAACTAAGTTCATTTTACAAGTCTCTGAAATTCCAAAAAACGTGTTTATAAGATGAACAGGCCACGATGGCACATTCCTCCCAAGGTCCTTCCTCCTCCTTGTTGCTGGCTCTGTTCAAGCAGGGTCTGGAATAAGAGAATCTGGCCCTGGGCTGTGCTTCCTCGGGCTCTTCTCCAGGGTCTCTGCTGCTGGCCAGAGGTTTCTCTTTGCAAATCAGAGCCTCCTGAGAAACGGGCCCAAAGACCATCCCACCCACTGGGCACTGAAACGTGTTATCATTAGGCTGAACATGTTATTTAGTTAATTAAATGTCACGCCTGTGATGGCATTAATTAGATTCGCTGCAAACTCCTCCAAACAAAAATGAAAACATCATTTCTAACCCCAACAGGCTCGATGGAGACAAAGCAAGACTGTCGCAAATTCTCTTCTGCAGGACAACATTAGCCCAAATGGATCTCGGAACAACTAGCTGAGAGATGCAGGATGGCATCTTTCCTTTGACAGATGATGTGACTACTGTCCCCGGTATTTCAGACTATTTAATGTTTTTGTTAATAATGGCATAATTGTCCCTTATGAATACCATGTTTTATGTAATATTTCAGAAGTTGCGAGGGACTGGACTGTTTCTCCCAAAATAAGAAATTCATATTTGTAGCAGCCATATGTGAGTAGGGCGCCTCAGACCAGGATATCTAGGAATTTCATCGATGACTGAGGGTCAAGGGGATCCATGGTCAACGGCCCCTCGCAGGCGCACCTGAGAAAGACGCAGACACAAGGACCAAGGCTGGGAGGCAGGTAGCAGCCTATGCAGCTGAAGGCCTCACTCTCACTTCTGGTGCCTTGGAAAAGTCACTTAGCATCGCTGAGCCTTGGGTTCCCTCAGTTCCTAGTGGGAAGAATGGACAGGTGATTCCTCGGCTCTCAACCTTCAAATCCTGCTGCCCAGGACGGGACCTCTGGGGAGTCCAAACGAAGGGTTTTGCAGAACAGATCAGTACCCAGACGTGCTGAGTCCTAGTAGACAGGCCTAGAACAGCACTGCCATTTAACGGGGGACAACTCTGAGAGAATAAGCCCGAGCAAGTAACACTGAATCCGGGACAGTCAGTATGCATACGCCAAAACCACCAGCAAGGGCTCAGGACCTCGGACAGCGCCTCCTGCAATGTCTTGCTCTGGCTGCCCGGCCCTGTCCAGTCAGCACTGCACTGCTGCGCTTCCTCCTCACATCTTACCTTGGCTTGGCTCCCAGGCCAAAAGTCCACCTGGAGCCAGGCTGGGGTTTCCAGAAGAGCCTAAATCCCCAGCAGATGTGCTCAGGTTCAGCGAGAGGGTCAGCCAGACTCAGTAGCCAGAGGCCAAGTGTAGGAGAAGCCCTGGATTAGGATCCAGAAGTATGAATTATAACACGAGACATGTGATGGCATTCATGTATATTTTGGGGACAGTCATGACTTCTATGAGCAACAATTTAATCCTACAAAGACAGGGGGGAAAGCTTGGTACTTTTTCACATTTTCAGCCCTCATGTAATCGTGTCTAATGGCCTTTTTATATGGATGGGACTGTACCTTGGCACTCTGAGTTTCTATAAGATTTTAGATTTTCAGGTTCCCCGTGAATGAACTCTGACAATATTCACTGCACTTGATCCCAGTTTGGTGAAATTGGGCTGGGGATTTAGCTCAGTGTTCCACCACCTGCCTCACAAGCACAAACACCTGAGTTCAATCCCTGCTACAAAAAAAAAAAAAAAAAAAAAAAAAAAAAAAGAAAATAGACTGCAATGAACAACCACAATTGTATTTCAAATGTTATAACTTCCCTGAAGAAGGCTGAAGAACTAATCCAAGTAATCTATAAACCCCGTATGTACACTACGTGTCCGTGTGTTTCCAGTCTTGGTTGAAGGGTGCAACAGAGATCCGTTAGAAATGATGCATAGAGGACCATCACAAAAGAGTTACCAACATCTTCATGTCTCACATACTGCAGCAGCAGTGTTTTTAATTTCTGGCTTCAAATGCCAAAGGCAAGGTGTAATCTCTATTACTCTCTTGTCCCAATGGTATCATTGGGCACCTTGTTCCATGCACGCCCAAAGCCGACACACTCTGATTTTCTAGTTACATTAATACACCCTTTTAACTTCTACAGTTTTAACGTTCCCTGTCTTTGTGAATCTGGATGCTATTGCTTCTATCACTTGCCACTTTTATACAATGTATAAAAGTGTACATATAAAGCTAGATTTAGATGTCTCTGTAGGTTTTTCCATAGGTCAATAGTCAGAAGCAAGAAACTGTGGAGGCAAGATGGTGCCATTATCAAGAATCTGCCAGACTTGGTTGCAGAACTGTTTCTTGAGATGCCCTTTTGGCCAGGCGTGATGAGCATTTTTAACAGTCTGCAGTTTACTCTCTGGAAACTTGGCTGCTGAAAGAAACATGCCTGCCTCCTTTGACATCACGACACCAATGAAACAGAACAACACTTCACAGAGATGCACTGCCGGTAGATGACAGAGGCACATGATCTACAGCCGAGAAGTGACGGTCATTTATGGAAGACCCACCGTGCGCCGACAATGCCTTTTGCCTGCTCTCACAACAATCCTGGCTGCTTGGCAGAATTATCCCCACACCATAACACTGACGTTCAAGGTCAAAGAGTTTAAGTAATTGTTCCCCTCTGTTCAGGGGCAGAGCCTTCATTCACAGTTTGGTCTTCCAAGCCCAAAGCCAATGTTCCTTCCAGTGGGCCTAGTAGCTCTCCTTCCACAGAGCAGCAAGAGGCTCTATCAATGGCATCAAAAAAGACCAAAAAAAAAATCAGCCAAGACCTAACTGTGGGGGGTGGGGCTCTTTGTAAGGAGAGGCATGAAACGAACTGTGTTCTGCATGGCAGCCTTCCAAACACAGCGCCAAAATATCATTGTCCTTCCTGTGTCTTTCCTCCACGTGACCCTGAAAATTGGGCTCGAGGCCTCGGAGCTGGAAAACAATGTGGGCAGGATTGGGACCTACTCCTGCCCGGCTCCAGAGCCCAGACTCCTAACCAGCACCTCAGGGTTTCCCAGACATCACTCCTCCTTCACATCCTGGACCTGTGCAGAGCCCTACGCCACCTGCACCATTACTGACTTATACACGTAAGTGACACGATCCCACTTAAAATTGTTTTTAAAAGGAAACTTCACACTATTATATAAAAGGGAAAATTATATCGCTTGTCATAAATAAGGAACCTCAGAATAAATAAAGAACAAGCCGCGGTCATTAAATTTAAGAGATACTGGTATTTGATGATGTTTCTGACCCTCAGACTTGTTCTTCCTTTGGTGAAAAATAATGGAAAGGAAAAGTGAAGCTCTTAAAATATATATTAACATTAACACACACACACACACACACACACAGGTCTTTCTCACTGACATAATCAGACGGATTAAAGGGGAACTGTAAAGGAAATGACTTTTTCACAACACAATTCTACATTATTTAGCATCCAGGCCACCTGCCACCTAAATCCTAATCCAGCAAAGGACAGGAACTGCATCGTGAGTCACCTGCTCTAGCCTCCCTCTCACTCTCTCTGCACTTTGCGGCTGCTACCCAGCACCACCATCTTTCCCTTTTTTCTTGCAAATCTCATTTCTCCTTTATGGAGCCTTTCTGAAAGGTTCCAGCCTGCAGTGCTGTCTTGCTTCCACACCACACTTTAAGGAGACATGACGGCCCATGTCCTATGTATGCAGGCAACGTACTAATTCTCACAAGCACATTTCTTCTTGCTTTGAATAAGCTGGAGTCTAAAACAAGCCAAGCAGTTGGCTGTCCCAGCCAGTCAGCCTCCCTCTCTGCAGAGGAAACTATAAAACATCTCCCATCCATTCCAGCGCGGACGGCAGTTGCATATATCAGGGAACCAGAAAACATCTTACTGATCATTTCATCATTCATTTTACTCTGTAGGTAAAAAAATGCTCAGGCTTAAAAATGATGAGTTCAAGGTTAAACCCCCAAAAGATGAGGACAGAGGCAGGGTGTGAGCCCAGCACTGCTTGGAGGCCAGATCGTTCTTTTTCCCTGTATTTTCCTCAGTGATAAGGATATCAGAACGCTTCATAAATAAAACCTGGAATTGAAATATTCAACCACAAACATCCATTTTCCTGGTTCAGTGACTGGAAATTCCACTGGGTATACAATCTTCCGGAAACAGAAATTCCAGGAAAGATATTCATCTTATAAACCCTTCTTTCCTGCTTTGTCAGAATTTGTACATGAGGACGGATGGGGTAGGGTGGGACAGAGGCGACAAGGAGGGGCGCTCTGCCAGTGCTGACATGGAAGGGATAAGAAATGTCTCTGCAGGGAACTGTTTTTTCACTGTCATTATTAAACCTCTGAAGAAAACACCGAGGGAGGTACACTGGCCAAACTGCACCTACCTCGGCTGCTCAGACGATTCAGATAAGCTTTAGATACCCCACCCCCACCCCGCCGGCTCTATGGCGTTGATCCAACCCTAGCTGGGACTACCAACGCTCTGAGCGAGGAGGCCCAGCACCAAGTAATTATCTCTGGAAATATTTACTGTTTACCTGCCTTCCAACTTTAATCACAGAGATTCCACCGTACCCACTGCGATTCAAGGCGCGGGGCAAAGCTCCCCCCAGCTCGCCCCTAATAAACCTAACACTGCACAGCATGGTTCTTACGTTTTTCTAAGTCCGCCTCCTCACCCCTTTGCAGGGTTTTGTGTGGAAAGCCAGAGTGATTTTTAATCTGTTCTTACAATGAAAAATTCTGAGCCACCTCAGTTACAGGTTCTAGGAGTTACCTTCGCTGCCAGGTCTGTTTCTTTGTCTCAGTTTCTCTGGGAATGCGATCCATGCATCCCAGGAAGATTAGTAACCAGCGACACACTGTGCTTCGATTCATTGTGTCCATGGGTCCAGACTCAACATTACCCACTCTCTTTGAGTTCACCCTGAGCTCCACATCTTGGCGTGGGAAAGAAGTTATGACAGTCAAGACACCTCCCTGGGCCTCAGTTTCCCTCTCAATGAAAGATGGGGGTTGAAGGAGAGAAGGCCAAGCTTTCTGTCCCTGCTCTAACAACCTGTGCTTGACCCTATCATGAACCAGCCAGCAAATGCCCCCAAGAGAACCTTCACACTGTTGATCTGCAGTAAAAGATGCCTGAGGCCAGGTCAACCCTCTCTCCATCTGGGATATCAGCAGTGAAGGACTCAGCACCGCCCAGGCAGAATTCAGCTTTCAGGGAAGACAGCCCAGGGATGGGCCACACGCCCTCTCCCCGGGGGAACACTCGTGGCTTCCCCTCCCTTGCTGGGCTCCAGAACAGCCCCAGGGGTCAGTAGATCTGCCAAGGGGCAGGACCTCCGCTGCTCTTCTGACCAACAGGCAAGGCAGCCAGGCGCGGGGGAGCTGACTCTCCGCAGAGCCCAGCACAGTGCCCTTGCCCTGTGGAGTCCAGGCCCTGGCACCTCTGTGAGGCCACTGCACTACCCACACCACTTCCCCCATTCCGGCTGCAGCGTTTAGACATTGGAATAAAACTAAAGGATATCGGCGCGAGAGCTCAGCAGTTTCACACGGAAGTGAAACAATGAATTAGACATCAGGGCCCTGAGGTTGTAACGCACATCTTCTCCTCCAGGATGTAGTCACCAGCTCTTTAAGGTATTTCGGGCCAAAATCGGGCTTCCCCAGCTGTGAAACATGAAGCCCTTGGTGTAACATCGCCGGCCTGAGACTGCTCTATGTGTTTCCTCACTCACTTGCTGTGCACCCTTGAACAAGTCAGAGGCGCAGTCTCTGGGCCCCCGCAGACATCGATCAAATCAGGACACATCTCAGTGAACTGCTAACGGGCACCTACTTATGGGCCTAAGAGCAAGCTGAAACGAGATGAGGAGTAGCCAGTGTGATCTTTGCCCTTAACTGGAGGTAAGACAGTACCGGTACAACACAATAACACAAACTCTAATGGGAACAAGGCCACGAGAAAATGACTGTTTTGGCCAGGATGGAAAATGAGCGAGTATCTTGAAGAATTTGGCATTTAAACATGGACAAAAAGTAACCAAATTTCAGGGGCAAATATAAAGAGGGAAATGAATACTCCTGCCTAAACAGGTGACAAGAACAAGGCTAGTAGGCAGGAAATGACAGGCTGTGTTTAGAGTGATTTCAACTCGCTGAGAGGATGGAGTGTCGAAAGAGGTACAGGAAGAGAGGAGAAGTGGAGGTGGCTATCGTTGCAGCCTGGCTGCAGATGGCGCTTATTGCCTCTGGAGTTTGTACTTCACTCTGGAAGTGGAGAGTCACTGAGTACTCTGGAGTGAGGGAGGGATGTGATCAAGGCTGTGCTTTGGAGACCTCAGTCTGGCAACTGTGTAGGAGATGAATGCAGGAGGAAGAGAGACAGCCAAGAAAGCAGGCAAGAGGCTATGGCACTCTGGCTCCCAGGGTACTGTACCAAGGCGCTGATTTAAGGAAGCGCACAGCTCCCAAGGTTAGAAGAAAGAGAAAGAAAACAGACATGAGTGAACTTCAAATTGCTTCTATGGAGAAGGTTAAAAGTCAATGTTAAGAATGAGGACAGGGCCAGGGATTTAGCTCAGTGATGCCACCACCTGCCTTGTAAGTGCAAGGTCCTAAATTCGATCCCCAGTACCAAAAAAAAAAAAAAAAAAAAAAAAAAAAAAAAAAAAAAGAAAAAAAAAAACCAATGAGGAAGAGCCTGAGATCTTATAAGCAAATAATTTGGCTTACCGTGGTCCCACCAACACTGACGGAAGATGGGAGATTCCTGGGCCAGAGACAAAGGACTCTATCCTCACCACACACCAGGCAGCATGGGCTTCGTGTCTGCCTTGGTTTCTCTTATCCCCAAGCTTCTGCGGACAATACAGAGACAGACCCAAGTCAATGCCACACACACAACACGTGACTATGGCTTTGAACCCCCCACTTTGGAAGCCTCCATTCTTATCCCAACCTTCGCCCCAGCATGAGAAGTCATCTTTGCTTTCCTGCTCAGGAAAGAAATATGCCCTCTGCCCTAGAGAAATGTGCCACTGTCTCCACCTTCTGGGGCTGTGTGCCATGCAAGTATTTTTTTTTCAGCTTTAAATGAGTTTATTGGTACATTTTAGGGATACAGTACAGTTACATTCATTGTTGGGATCTTGTACCGCTACATGACAAGTCTTGATTCTCATTTTATTTTTAAATCATCCTAAAAGCAAAGCTGAAATTGTCTCTTGCTCAAAAGATGGACAGAAATGCAAGAGCCTATGGGAAACTCCTAACGGGCTTTCTGGTTGACTATGAATGTTTCCCGTCTCCATTCATGACTCTAGAGCTTCTCTCTGAAGACAGCCAGCTGCATAGATGCTGGCAGGGCCACAAAGGTGCCAAATAGCAGAGAAGACTGTTTCCTGGGCTTTTCTGTGAGCCACCAACCCAAGCGAAATCCACAGTGGGCTGCGATACTGTCATTCTGCAGGAACAGAAACTTCGGCACCTTTTAAGGATGCACTCTCAGGGGATTATTTATTTCTGCAGAGGGTGAAGATTGAAGCCCAGGGAACCATCCAGGGGCAGGTTCTCCATCTCAAGGCCTCAAGTCCCGCTTGACTGTTATTACTGTGCATATTTTTATCCTCCCGCTCGACAAGAGTGCTGGACAAGATGGCTTTGAATGGCTGTGTAAACATCATTTCTGCTTCCCAGGGCACAGAAGGGGACCAGCTCATAAGAGCATTAATATTCACTTACTGGCCAATGAATGCTTTGCCTAGAATAAGTTGATTTATACTCCATGATGCCCCCAAGAGGGGAAGGAAGTGTTATGAAATTTACCCCACTGTTCTACCATGGTGGCTATGAAACAGAGCATCAGGTCAAACAGGAAAGGTTCAGAACCCAAGCAAAGACAGACAGCAAATATTGAGCTCCCTCCAAGGTGTTGCCTGATCCCTTACTCCTCAAATAAGGAAATTTCTAACAACTAAGAACCATGAAACCACTTCTTCTAGTGCATCTATTTTAGTCAAGTCTAAAGCTAAAGGATTTACTTTTTTTTTTTTTTTTTGGTACCGGAGATAAAACTCAGAAACTTATGCTTGCGAAGCAGGCAGCAGAACCACTGAGCTAAATCCCAGGCCCAGGATTTACTTACTCTTTCTCTCTGCCCTTCATATACTTTTCTACCGTTTTTGGGGTAACCGTCCTCTCCACTGCCCACCCCATATTTCCACCAGGTAAGAGATTATGCTCATCTCTTGAGACCAGTGTCATCCTCTCCCTGGAGTCCTCCTGGGGCCCCTTCTTTAGCCTTAGACCTGTACCCTTTTGTACTTATGTGTAACAATGTATGGCACAAAATACAACATGGTATGCATTAGCTCCTTACAGAATGAAAGCGTGAAGATGGGATTCATATCTGCTTCTTCTCCATATTTTTCATGGAACCTACTCTGGAGTCTGATCCCATAGAGTTTCTCAAGAAAACTTTAATGGAATTAATTAATTAATATATGCCACATAAATAAATATCACCTATTTTCCTCTCTTGGCTGCTGGAAAATAATAGCATAACATCAGATGCCAAACTTCTAGAAAGAGGGCTCACTTCATTCTAGAGCCCAAGAGTCACAAATGTGGCCTCAAACAGTACCAAAGTAGGGAAAACTTGAACAGAAAGTTCTGCCTTTTATTCATATAGGAGATGACTTAGATAACCTCCAATCATTCCACATACAGAAAAATAATCATCATCCTTTCCATACCCACAGCCCATTAGTGTTCTTGGTTTTCATGTAATTCCACCCAATTTGACTTGACCTACCCTTTGGAACACAGTAGGTATTTTTTTGTCTTATTCCCCACTCTAGATATGGAAAAAGTGAGGTTGCCATGATTGACTATGTCCCCCAAAGTCCACATGCTACAAACATAGCCCCGAGACACCCACATGGGAAGGTGGGGACCCGGAAGTTCCTGTCCTCATGCGTGGGTTCACGCTGTGACAAGGCAGCTGGAGAGAGAAGTCTGGCTCCTGTCGGCCCTTGCACTTTCTACAAGGTGAGAACACAGTGCTCCTCCTCCCTGCAAGACGTAGTGCTCAAAGCACGCTCTTGGAGGCAGACTGTACCCCAACCTGACAACTGAACCCTCAAGAACCAAATCTGGGACTTCTCAATATTCAGAACTATGTGAAAATGTGTTTATCTTCCTAATGAATACTCCAGCGTTGGGTACCGCATGATAACAACACAAATGGCTACCAGATCTATGAGATGTTACTACACCATAGCCCTAAAAATGTGGAAATAGCTTTGGGACCAGGTAGAGACTGGAACAGTTTTGAAACAAATCCTGGAAAATCCAGTATTGTACTGAAGAGAGCATTAAGGGTGATTTGGGGGTAAGGGCTCAGAAGAAGAGGAAGACTGTAGGAAAAGCCTCAGCCTTCTTAGAGATACTTGAGCGATCACGACAGAAAAGAGGATTCTGATAATGGTCTCAGATGGAAACGCAGAACAAGGAGGAAAGGTATACTCCTCACAAAGTTGCAAAGAGCCTGACTGAATTATATCCCTGTCCTAGGATTTTGGCGAAGGCAGAACTTAGGAATAATGAGCTGAGATATTTGGCAGAAGAAACCTAACAGCAGCGAAATGGCTACTTCTAGTAAGATGCAAGCAGAGAGAATGATGAAATGATTTAAGGCCTAAAATGATAATCAAAAGGGAACTGGAATGTAAAGATTTGGAAAATTTTGAACTTGTCCATGTAAAGGAAGAAAAAACATGTTCACGAGGGGAAACTAAAGCTGTGGTCAGGCAACAGGCTAGAGATTTATACAAACAGAAAGAATCCAGACTCTCTCCAGCAAGACAATAGGAATAGGAGGACGGGGGTGAGGCTCAGTGGCAGAGCCCTTCCCTGGTATGTACAAGGTCCTGGGCTCAATCTGCAGCATGCACGCGTGTGCACGCACACACACACACACACACACACACACACACACACACACATTCATAAGACAGTGAGAGACTGACCCCAAAGTCATTTCAGCTTTCAGATGTTCTCAAGGCTGCCATGCCTCTCATGGGCCCAGGGTACCAAGGCCTCAGGGGCAAAAGTGATTTTAGGGAACAGAACCTGTTAGAGTGCCCATGGGACCTAAGGGCTCACTGCCAAGTCCCCTCTGGTCTCTGCTCCCCGAATTCTGTGCAGCGCTCCCCAGGCACCCCCACCGTGACTCAGGTGGCCCAGCAGTGAGCACTGGCAGTGCACGTCTAAGGCCTGCGGAGGACGTCTCCCCCGGTAAGATGGCACCAGATGCTGCAGGGAGCCTGGAGGAGCAGGCAGAGACCTGTCGCAGGGGGCAGGGGACACCACAGAGACACCACAAGAGGTCAACACCCAGCAGAACTGTGGGACTGGAGTCGTCACGAAGACCTTGTACTGGGGTTGTGCGGGATGGAGCTGCAGGGACTGAGCTTCCCTGAAACCCAACACTGCCATGCGTGGCCTCAGCCTACAGAAGTCACAAGCAGGAATGAGAACTGCACCCGACAGCTGTGGGGACAGGGCCACTGGAGACTTTGGAGGCCTCGCCCCTTGCTCAGGGTGTCCAGGAGGTGAGACACAGAAACAAGGATTCATCTCCAGTCTTCAGGTTTAATGTTGTTTGCGCTGCAAAGATTTGGTTGCCCTGGGGCCTTTCACTCCTTTCTTGTTTTCTCTTTCACCCTGTGGAATGAGAAGCTCTGTGCTAAGCCCAATCTTGTTACACTATAGACTTACTTGGGAGCTGCTACTATTTTCTTCTTCCAGTACTGAGGATCAGACCCGGAGCCTTGCACATGCGCCATAGGAAACATGAATTGATTTCCCAGGCTCATAGCTGTGGGTAAATTTGCCTCAGGGTGAATTATGCCTTGACTCTCAGCCACATCTTACTTAGAGACCTTGGACTTTGCAGTTTACACTGGAGTTAGGACTTTGGGGGCGCTATTAGGATGGAATGAATGCATCTTGCAAGTGAAAAGGACATGAATTTGGGGGCCACGGATGGAACCCCGAACATCCTCCAAAATTCACGTGTGAGACACTCCTCTTGGAAGGAAAGACCAGACCCTCAGCAGGCTACCAAAACTACCAGTGCCTTGATCTTGGACTTCCCAGTCTCCAGAATGGTGGGAAAACATCTGCTTTCTATAAATTACACAGTCATGGGTGTAAACAAAATGTGAATGTTGTCAGTGATCAAAACAGAGCTGCTTACGCCAACTCGAGCAGCAACCACACAAAGCATATTAGGAGTTCTTATACACTGATGCCTGAGAACAAGCATCAGAAAGAAAAGCCCACCAGAACCACAAGCTTGTCCCACTGCGATCGTACACAAAAGTACTTCTACAAGGACATCTGCCCAGCAAAGCTCCGTTCAGCCTTGGACGACGCCAACTCTTGTTCTCGTCATTGTGGCCAAGGGCTGTTATTTCAAACTATCTGACGTACTTTCGTGTTTCCCTTTTGCCTTGAAAACTTTCCCCTTGCCTCAACCTTTCTGACGAGTCCCTTAGTCACTATGGCACATACATCCCCATGGAAATGCTGTTCCCAAATAAATAACGCTATTCTTTGAAAACTATCTCCCGGCTCTGTTGTTGCTGTTGTTGTTAAGGTGACAAAGCTGATTTGTCATAGCAGCATAAACAGGCTCAGAGGCTACAGTGAGTGAGCTACCAGATGACATCACCAGTGAGTGCTGCCCGAGACGGGGTGCTGAGTACTGGATTCTACATCGAGGCCTGGTCCTGCTTCGCTAGTCATTAAAATAATTAGTCCACCCTCTTCCTTTGGAAATCACAGTTCAGGTTTATTGCTTATTAAATAGTATCTATTTATTGCTTCCTCCACACTTGCACACCAGATAAGGTGAAAGAAATGGTGTAGGCATTGCTTCTGCCACTAATAAGTTCCCAATCTGGTCGGGGGGAAAAAGCAATAAGAAAATCAGCAGCTGTAGTAGGCTGTGATCTGCGCAGATCTGATTGGAGCGCAAACTGCGGAAGAGAATCTGAAACAGGTATGAGGAACAGGAGCTCGAGGCAGCAGAGACAAACAAGCAGCACCTGGGCCAAGCAGACAGTGGTCAGCCATGGACTGGTTCAGATACACGAGTCTAAGAAGCTCAGGCGCCCAGAGATGACGGGAGACCAGTGGAGGAGAACCCTGCCCTCCAAATAAGGACTGCAGCCCGTGGACCAAAGTATGGAAAGGCACATGCTAGAAGCATTTAAGCAAGGAGAGGCAACAGCATTCGAATATTAATGAAGCGTTCTACAGTTATTGGTAGGAGGAGGGAGACAAATAGTATACTTGGAGATACCGAGGCCCTTGGGAAGCTTATACCTGATCAAAATCCAGGATGAAGAGCTTGTGTCAAAGCTACGATGGGAGATCCAACCCTGAGATATCAAGGAAGCAAGCACTAAGTCATTCAGTGAGTGACTTACACTGGGGAGCCAGACATGAGACGGGAGAGCGTGAAGCGGGCACGGACACAGTCATACCCGTGGAAACCCAGCACTCTGGGGGATGGAAGCAGAATGGTAGCAGGACAGTGGCCAGCTGGAGTCCAACCTGAGCAAGTGAGTGACTCAGTCAGACTCCGTCTCAAAATAAAAACTAAAAAGGCTGGGGATACAGCTCAGGGAGAAGACCCTAGGTTCTTCTCCAGTACCAAAGTAAAAATCCTAATTTTAGATGATACTTCTAAGAAAACTGCAATTTGAGGACACAAAGACACCCGAGGATCAGCTGCAATGGTGCACACTTGCGATCCCAGCCGTCTGGGAGGCTGAGGCAAGAGGATGGAAAGTTCAAGCCCAGCCTGGACAAATTCATGACAGAGATTCTGTCTCAAAACAAAAAGTGGGAGAAAAGGGCCTGGGGTGTAGCTCTCTGTGAAGGCCCTAGGGTCCATCGCCAGTGCTGGGGATGTGGAGGATCCTTCAATGAGGCCTGGGTATGGCGGAAAGCTAGGGGACACACGACAAGCATCTCCCGGACACCACATGCGCGGTGGTCCTGGGCTCCGAGGAGCTGCTGGCAGGAGGCAGACGTGGTCGAGGGGGTGGCACTCAGCTCATGCGTCTCACTTGGCCTTCACGTTCCAAGCGGTACTTCTTGTCATAGGCTCACAAGAAGGATGTGTAGGATTAGAAGAAGTGAGGAATCGGGGTAAGGAATGGAAGAAAACGAGAAAACAGACAAGGTGCCCCTAAGAGAGCCACACTGAATGGCCTGAAGGTCTCGACCTCTGTAATGCTGGGACTTCTCTCCGAGAAAGCTCCGAGGCCTGTGGCTTCCAGGGACACCGAGGAAACGGTCTCTCCTACCATTTTCTGTGTCCCATCCCAGGTGAAGATCTGCAGCAGAGACAGACAATGGACAAAGAACCCAAAGCAGCAGATGTCAGTGCCACAAAAACTCAAGAGAGATCGATAATACCAAATGGTACAAGGAAGCCGAGAGGGGAAGACAGAGGAAGGACCCAGGGCCTTTAGAACACGGGTTATGAGCAGGGGCAGGAGCAGTTCAGCTGTGTGGAGGAAGACAGCAAAATGCACTGGCAGGAGACTAAATGTGTTTTGATGAACCGCAAGGAGGCTGCAAGGAGAATGCAGAAGACCGGACTCCTTGGGCAGGAAACTGATCCGGGAGAGGAGGAAAGGTCACGCTGTGTCGGGTGGGGATGAGGAAGCTGGAGTGAGACCACAAAGCAGGTGAATGAAGGGCACAACAGGTTCCCAGGACAGGGATGAAGCGCGGGATCCACAGACAGGCAAAAATACGACCCTCGGAAAGGGAGGTGAACGAGAAGGGAGGAGAGTCGCGGAAGGCGTTAGCGCGCAGATATCTATCGGGAGAGGCAAAGGCGGAGGGAGAGAGGGACGGAGGAAGGAAGCTGCCTTCTCTGGGAGCAGCTAAGGCCGCCCACGAAGCCTACAGGGAAGCCCGCGGTGTGTGCGTTACGGGGACAGGAGAGGGGCAGCCCAGCTGCACGGGGGTCCACCCGAGCCTGAAAACCCCTCCAAATCGCCGTCTGCATGCGCAGAGCGTGTGCAGTCTCACCCTCCCTTCCAGTGCGTCCCTCTGGAACGAAAGGCACCTATGCAAGGGAAGGCTACTATGCCCGGCTATGACGGAAGTTGCCCCTGAGAGACGCTCAGAGGCACATCGCTTCCAGAATGTTCTGCTCACAGGGCAGCCACACAAACCCAAAGGCACAGTCGCATTACCTACCCTGCCACCAAATGCAGTGGGTCTTTAGTTAAGCCCAATCAGCAGCTACTCCAGCACACTGCTACGCTTCTCTTCAACCCGGCCCGGCAAGCGATCTTCATTTATCGTGGCTGTGCCAGGTCAAAGACTAAAGCCCGGATGGGAAGTCACGTTTCTATGTCTGGGCTGGCCTGCCAGCTCCAGTCCTGGAGTTCACGGTCTTCGGCACTCTGTGAGATCCAACAGTCAGTTCACAAACTCATTCCGTACTGCACGCCCCCCGCTGTGCCAGGTGCTCAGGACATAACCAGGTCTGAGGCAGATAGAGTCCCTGCCATTTTAAGCTTCACAGTCTGGAGTAAAGAAAGTCAATTCACTGATAACACACTCAATGAAGGAGTCACTAAAGTCTCCACCCGCATCGACAGGAAAAGCACACATGAACTGGATGATGAGCCGGATCCAGGGATCTAGAGGCCTGTACCCCATTTTTGACAGTATGAGGGGTACCACTCAATGGGTGCTCACTAGGAAAAGTTTGTGTTTTCCTCCCATCCCTGTATCGGGCCAAGGAGGAAGTCTAATCCATGGGTGGGGACAAGGTCTCCTTATATACCCCTTTACAGTGTGATGAAAACAGTAAGTCTCCCAAATTAAGAAACATGGACTCCTACATTTAGAAAGGATTTCAGGGTCAGTTTCACTCTGTTTTGGCGGTTAGATCGCCCCTGTAACATTTTCAGCAGGAGGCCAGACAGCTTCTGCTTGAAAACTTCCAGTGACCGGTAACTCATTACTCCAACAATGGCCTACTTTGTCCTAAAATTCGTTTCTTTATGTTTAAATGGAATTTTGCATTTCTGTGGGTTCTACCCACTTAATCTCTGAGTTTAAAAGAAACAGACAAGTTAGCTGTCTGAGACAAGCTGACAGAATTTACATGTAGGTGTGTCACTTACTGAAACTGTCAGCATGGATCTCAATTGTGGGCTCACGAATATACATTTCCAGAAGCCAAGAGCATGTATTCCCACTGTTAAGACTCAGAAAAGAAGAAATCTTCTATGTACATTAATCACCTAAAAGTTTGGAATTATAGACTGTCTGTTGTATATTTTTTTAAAAAGTCAGAGAGCTGGACATGATACAGCACACCTCTAACTCTAGCACTCTGGGAGGCTGAGGCAGGAGGATCCCGAGTTTGAGTCCAGACCAGGCAAATTAGCAATTTAACAAGACTCTGTGTTTCAACGAAAAAAAATTTTAAAGACAAAGAATAGCTCAGCACAAAAGCCCTGGGTTCGATTTGCCCATGCTACCAAGAGCGGAGGGGTGGTTTTACATTAATTTGATACCACAGCAAACGAGGTCTGTCTTGGATCCAGCACCCTCGATCCCTGTTCTCTTCTTGCCCATATTTAGTCCCTCGCCCAATTAGCCAACTTGTACTAATTATCTATTTCCTCCCTGCCAGGTGCAAGGCCAGGGGCTCAACATGAGGGCCCTAATGTCAATCTCCTGACCAGAGCGCGTAAACTGGAGCCTCAGGCTCAGGTTGGGAGCAGGAACAAGAAAAAGTTCCCCTTTCGACACCAGGCCGTGTCCTCTAATCCAGCTTGCTAGCGCTCTGCACCAGGGTGAAAAGATCCAACTCCCTGGGGAGCCACGAAGAACCAAGGCTATGATCTGGAGCACAACAGAGACATCCTAGTGTCCCTACGCAAACTCTGCACAGCAACCTTCCAGATTCGATGTTCTCCTGTCACCGAGGCCTTTGTTACAGGAGACAGAGCATATCTGAATCCCAGGCAGCAGCTCACGAGGCAACTTCTGCTCCACAAGGCGCACGGCATGTCACAGAGGTCTGCGTCTAGACATCACACCAGCACAGAAAGGACTGCCACTGAAAACAACACAGGCCACTGGGAGACAAAGCCAAGGTCCAGCCAGCGAACAGTACAGAAAAATGGGTGCATTCTCTACCAACCCTCCCCAGAGCCCCCAGGGGAAAGGGCCCTTTGGACCCTAGCGCTTTCAAGACACCAGCAGAAGAAAAACCAGTCACTAAGACGAGTAGGAAATGATTTCCGGCCTGGCCCCGGGGTCCAGGGGGACATGTGTCTGTCACAGACTGTGGGGGTGGGGCACACCAGGGCCTGCTGGAAGGGGCTTCCTCTCCGCCCTGGAGGAACTGAGGGGACCATCCCCGGCCACAGGCCACAGCACAGCAGCAACCAGCTCTGAACATCACAGCGGGCACCAGAAGACATAACAGGCAGGAGTCCAGCAACGGGGGACCAGACAGACTGATTAGTGCACCGGGACTCTCCCTGGGGACCCCCTGGAGCAGCTTACAGGGCCTGGAGGGAGCCGAGACCCTGCATTAGCAGGAGCAGGTACAGAGGAAAGGCAGGCTTCCACCAAGAATGCCTAGTTCCAAAGACAGAACGAAGGGGTTCAGGGAACCCGAGAGGACAGATGCAGCATACTGAGAGAACGCTGGGGCAGTGCGAATCAACAGGTATGAAACCTTCTTGTAATTGCTACACATTGCTTCTGGAGATGACGGGTCTCATCTGGGGATCCCGCATGAACGTTTTACTGTTTAAATTAACACCCGGAAGGGCAGGACACAGAGACAAGGTCACACAGCTGGACGAAGGGCAGAAACTCAGGTCTAGCTCGTCTTCCCCTCCTGCCTCTGTGTGGGCTTCACCCCCCAGTTCTGCAGCAGACACAGGCTGCTCTCTGAGAGGACGTGCTGAGCCCCCTGTGGTCACGGCAGACTAAGTACCCGCGGATTGATGTCCCTGACGACGGCAAAGCTGACCGTCCACTTCTGCGTGTCTAGCTTAACAGATCTTTGGAAGAAAGAAGAGAAAGGAGACCAGAGCCTGGGGAGAGGTGGGCATCAAGGGGGGTCCTTCCTGGTGCGTGACTGCAGCCTGCTCCACGACCTCTGCATGAGGGGGAGCAGGAGTAGAAAAGGAAGGGGTCACCGTGTTGCACGCGCACAAACACACGTGAATGGGGTGTGGGGCGACCCGAGTAGCTCCTGTGCTGGGACACACTGGGCATTTCTGACAAACCGTCCGGAGGGACAGAAGGCGGGAGACAAGCTCTGCACAAAGAATTCCCGGATGCGAATAATAAAGAGCCAGGGAGAATGCTTCCCACAGACCCCCACTGGCAAGCCTGCAGGGCCAGAGCCATAAAACACCCACGCTTGCCCCGCCCGCCCCGCGCTCTGCACCACGCTGCATCAGGGGCTCCCCGAGAGCGCTGCCCGCCCAGAGCCCGAACCTGATTACCTGCCTCCCCCTCACCACCACTGCCACCATCGAAGGGGTTCCACCCACTGGGCCCAGAGGAGAGAAACCGCAGTGATCTGTCACCTTCCCGGGTTTCCGGGACAACGCCATGGTGGTAGAGACACTGGAATTCCCTCCCACCCCTCTCCCAAGGCCAAGTCCTCTCGGCACTGCAAGGACCCCCTGTCTCCCAGCCTCTGCCCAGGCCAGCGGCGGCTGCTCCTGCATTCTGAACCTCTCAGCCTCCTACCTCGCAGCCACGAGCTGCTCAGAACATCTGGCTCTCCTGAACATCTATGAGAGTCCATGCTGTCTGCTGAGGGCTCTTCCTGTGCTCCCCTATTCCCTCTCATAACACACTTAGGACTTAGGTACTGCTGCTAAAATACGTACAGACCACTGCTAAGATACTTGCTTTGCCAATCAGAAAACAGATCTGGATGTTACACTGTTATAAAGAACATAAGTAAAGCAAGGACCAGCGTCCATGCTTTAAAACATTTTGCATTTTGTCAAGATGACCACCTTATTCAGAAAAGGTCTGATGGTAGGGTTTTAAATATGTACAGGTGAAGTGGCAAGGATCTATTACCCTCTGGGGTTTTCTCAGCCCCTCAAATCACCTGCTTGGACTATCTCAGCCCTGGAGTTATCTACTCCACTCTAAGTCAGGCCTACCTTCCCCATCGTCCTACACAGGTGACTGGCGAAGACGCCTTTCCTCACATAGGGACATTCCCGCCCCTTCTGGGAACCACACTCGTGTGTCTGGAACACTCGGTCCTATTCTCGAGGACTCCCCCACTCGATCCTCAACTTGGCCCCGTGATGTGGACAGGGTAGGAGCTGTTCTAATCTTAAAGATGTGGGAAGGAGGGCACAGCTAGTGGAAGGGGTGGCTGCCCCTCTCCCCAGCAGTGCAGCCAAGTTCCAGAACTCCTCACCAGTGTTTCTCTGCACCACGTCCAGTTAAGGCTGAGGACCTTGCCTAGGAACAAGCAAATACTTCCCAAAAGCTGACCAGTGCACACCCCTGACTTCAGCCAGCCGTGAGCCACTGGGCCACCGCTAACAGAGGCCTTCCCTCTCCTCCCCAAGTCCTGCGGATCTGTCAGGCACCACAGGGGTGCAGGCTTCCTCTCCTAGGAGCCTGACCTCTTCTCACAATGCAAGAGCAATTTCCAAGCCATCCTCAGAGAGAGGGAAGAACCAATAAAAAGAAGAAGTCTGCGGCCCTCAGAAACAGGCCCCACTGGGAGCAGAGATGGCCAAGAGAAGACGGAGCAGATGGAGAGGATGTGCGACAGCACAGAGGCCGGGAGCCAGCTGCTTCAGGAGGGACTGGGATGTCCCTGGTGGGTCCCGGATCCCTCAGTGGCTTCCCTGGGCCTCCAGAACAAGAGTCTCCCTCCTCTCAGGAATGTCCGCCTCATTCACAAGTGGCCCATCCAGTTTTCCTTTCCTAGCTCCAACCCAAATGGACCCTTGCTCCCCACATGTACTCTAGGGTGGGAGGCTGACACCAAACACATAGAAGGCCAGGCTGCAAAGTGACGGAGTGAAGCCAGCTGCAGGTAAGGAAAACAGCAGGGAGCAAGGAGGCCACGGGCAAACCGGGA
This sequence comes from Fukomys damarensis, assembly GCF_012274545.1. NCBI lineage: Eukaryota > Metazoa > Chordata > Mammalia > Rodentia > Bathyergidae > Fukomys > Fukomys damarensis. Next base: position 6,074,654 of record NW_022900921.1, on the reverse strand, counting down.
CGCTGCTGCCCCACTGCAGTGGGTAGAGTTTACCCCACTTCGGTCACCGCGGCTCCTCCTGAGGGCAAGCTCAAGGTCACCAGCGCGTGTGCAGGAAGAGCGCTTACCACACGCCCGTGCAAAACACTCGGCTCCCCAAAGGCGGGTACCTGATTTGTAGTTTCTTCTTTACTTTGCACTTCATTTATATTTTAGGTTTCTTGTATAAAAGAAACCATGTGATGATTTAAGCTTCAGCATCTGATTTATTTCACTTAACATTCTGGACTCCAGGTACTTTTTTTTTTTTTTTTTTGGTGCCGTAATTGAACCCAGGACCTTGCGTTTGCAAGAGAGGCGGCAGAACCACTGAGCTAAATCCCGGGCCCCTATCCATTCATCTTTCAAGGTACATACAGGCTGCTTCCAAGACTTGCTATTGGGAATTGGGCTCCTGTAAGTGAGTGTGTGAGTGAGTGTGCATGTATCACTGTAACCTGATGTCTCTGACTCTTCCAGGAAGATACCCAGAAGGGGAATGTGGGAGTGAAATGGAACTTCTACTTTTAGGGGTGTTTTTGAGGTATCTCCATACCCATCTCCACAGTGATTTTACTAACTTACTTTCCCCTGAAAAACTTTCCTATTTCTCCTCCCACCCCCTCAGCCTCGCCAGCATGTTATTATTTGACTTTTTCTTTCGATAGCCATTTTTAACGAAGTGAAATAAAATCTCGGTGTTGTTTTAATTTACGTTTCTCCAATGGCCAAAGACAGTGAACATTTTCTTCACGTACTCACTGGCCGTTTGTACTTCTAGAAGTGTTCATTTCAACTGTCCATTGTTTGATTAGGTCTTTTATTTTGCAGGGTCTAATTTTTTTAGTGCCATATATTTCTAAAGTATTAAACTTCTGTCCATGAGATAACTAGCAAAACGTCCTTGTGTAGTTCTTAAATCATGCTATAAGCTCAACCATGTACTTCTGTAGGCCAGCGCTAACCTAACAGGGCCCAACCAGAAGGCTTTACCTCCTTTCTGCACATACAGCCTTACTCCTGCTGCTTGAAATACGGCCTCCAGGGTCCCCTGAAACCCTTCCCATCCGCAGCCTGAAAACGTAGCACAGGGCCTAGCACAATGTCTCACGGTTGCAGTTTTTTAAAAACTATGCTGGGGAAATGCTAGGAAACTTGGAAAAACTGGTGAGTGTAACAGTCCCTGTCTGTGAATCCTGCGATGCAGCGGCGGACAGACAGAGGTGAGGACCGACCTGGGGCGGAGCAGGGACAGCAGGACTCTGGCACCGGGAGGCCCAGGCCGTCTGGTCGGGCTCCGTCAGTGCCCCTGCCTGCCTCACCGCCTCTGACACCCCCACAGTTATCTGCCGCCCCCCACATGTTTTTCCTCACCGGCAGAGCAGCGAGTGACGCCCCACCCCACCCGGAGTCCTGCGAAAATCACATTAAGGGCTGAAGCGCAGGAACACGCTTTAGAAATTGTGAAGGCCTACCTAAATCTCCAGGGAATTATTACTAAGGTAATACTACGTGGTTATTAATTAAAAATTTGAGTTAAGAAAAAAAATTCTGCCCTTTGCAGTGTAAATGAAATGGTTTTTCAAATTGCAGGTTCATTATCCACCTTGAGAATTCAGAAAAATAACTTTTTGAAAAGTGCTTGCCCCTTTAGCCCAGAAACTTCTACTAAAAAATTACCCGGAGGAAATAACCACGTGTGCTTTCATTATTTAGCTGCCACTATGCATACTGCAGAAATCTTTGTAAAAGTAAAAACAAATCAACAAAAAATAACTTGGAGCATTCTAGATGTCCACCTATAAAGGGTTGGTAAATGTTAGATACCAGGTAATCATAACAAAGCCTAAGACCCCATAGTGGATGAAAACATATTTTAAAATGTATTTTGCTGGGCCAAGGATTTAGTTCATTGGTGACGCCACCTGTCTCGCAAGCGCAACGTCCTGAGTTCAGTCCCTGGTACCAAAAATAAAATCTTTCTTGAGGTTTAAAAATGACACATCCCACTTGGATGCAATCCCATTTGGATAATTAAGGGTGTACACATTTGTATAGCAAAGTATTTTCAAATTATACAACTCAATGGTAACTATCTCCTGGTAAGATAAGCAGAGGTTTTGATTTTTCTCCCATTGGCTTACTGATTAGTATTTCTGTATTTTTTAAGAGATCAGACGTTTGCAAGCCAGAAGCATTACCCAAAGTGGCAACCATATCATCTTCAAAGTAATAGAATCCTGCCCATTCTCCAAACCAAGTTTCAGGAATCACCTTCCTGATAAGTCTTTCAGAATACTACACAGCTTGTATAATGTGACCATTTGGGCTCTGCTTTCATTTGGACTAGTGTAACTCCTTCATGCAATAAACTGAAAAGAACCAAAAAAGAGAAAAAGAAAGAATCCTCGCCGTTGGATGGTCACCCTCTACCACTGAAATCCCCTTACACATAGCATGTCTCACAGAAAACATTTATTTCTACAAAGCAGAAGTTTGTAGCCTGCTTTATTCCCCTTTCTAAACACTTTGTAAACATAAGGCATACCACAGAGGGCCTCACATACATACTGCGCTACACATTTTACTGACCCGATGAAATAAAGGTGTCATTAAATAAATAATTGTTTTCTGAAAGGAATTGTGCCTTGAGCTTTCCTGTCCGCTCAAGGACGGGGTGGATTGGCACTGTCTCATAGGCCTATAATCCCAGCCAGCATTCTGGAAGGTGAGGTAGGAGGACGGCAAGTTTGAGCCCAGCCTGGGCAATTTAGCAAGACCCTGTCTCAAAAAACAAAAATACAGCTATGATATAGCTCAGGGCAAAGGCCCCAGGTTCAACTCCTGGTAGCAGGGGTGAGGGACACAGTCTATCTTTGATTAAGTGGAACACAACATTCTCTTCACCACCATCCAACCCTAAGCAATGTTTATTCTGTGCTCACAATATGCAAGATACGTTTTGCTTTAACAAAAACAGTACAACACGAAGCACCTCCATTTGAGCCATTTTTAGCTGAAGACACTGAGACTCCTAGGGGTCAAGCAATTTGCTCAGAGTGGGAGAGCTTATTCAACAGTGGATCCTGGACTCTATCCCATGTCTGCACAGTCTGCAACCACAAGCCTTACAACCACCGCATTATCCCTCCTTGAACCACAGTGAACCCATAGTGGTCATCCACACAGCACGGGAGTTAGTGGGAAAAAGGTCGCTGATCTCCACGAGAAACATGCATGCGCTGTCAGGACACAAAAAGCCTTAAGTTCCCATTGAAAGGACTGGCACCATTGTTGCTGTGCCTTCAAAGAGGAATACATTCCCTTCAGCGAAGTAGGCTACAAGGGCAAGCGTACTGACCTAAAATGATTAAACCTCGGTCCAGGCCCTGGCTCTTCACCTAGCCCGCAGAGGGCATCCCCAGTGCATGGCTCTGCCTGACCTGCAGTCGGTGCTCACTGCTCAGTAAGTTTTTCAGGAATTAATTAAAGGCTAAAATAATTGTAGGTGACCAAGATATAGTGGTGAGAACGCGCTAAAGCAGGGAAATGGCATACACAGCTGGCTTAGGGGTTACAGAAGAGATGCTGGCAGGTAGGGCATCTTGGCCTGGGAATCAGCAGGAGCAGGAGATGTGTAGGTGGCAGGCACATCTCGAGAGCCAGGTCAGTGCTGTGAGTGTCAGGAGGGAGGATGGACACCGTGTCCGGCAAGGCTTAGCCCTCCCACCTGCTCCTGGCACCGCACCCACATCAGACTGGCACCCACACCTCAGGATGCAATCAGTCTTGGCAGGCAGCACCTTGGCATTGGCCTTCAGTCCCGAAGCAATGGGCTGCAGCTGCCATGTCTGCTGCCCCGAGCCCTGGCAGAGCGAAGACGTCCCACCCCAATTGTCTCTCTGCTGCGCCAGGAATTTCCACGCTGAGAGAGGATCCATGGAACAAGAGCTGCTTGTTCCCCCTGTCAGCCCCCCTGATGGCACTACTTCACAACAACAAATGGAGCCTGGAACATTGTGATCCATCCCGGGACAGCCCATCCTATGACTTGTGCCAAGGGGAGCCCATGGCTGGCTACACCAGAGCCCAGCCCAGCAAACACAGGAGGGAGAGGCTTCCTGTGCTGCCCACTGTGCTGCCCACTGTAAAACAGGAGGGACTCTCCACCAGCCAACTGTGAGGAACAGGTGTCACTGACACAGCAAGGAGGAGATGACACAGCCTTGGCTGAGAGAGGCGGAAATGTAAGGCCTGAGCTGGAGGGACAGACACCCGGACTGAAAGGCTGGAATTGCCGTGTGGGAGATGCTGTGCAGTGTCCGCAGAGTTCACTCATCCACCTCAGGCTCTGGCTTTGGGAACTAGATTATAATGCTGTAAGTTGGTAGATAACTGATACCTTACGAAACAAGCATTGTCTCCGACTTGCAAGTGAATTCTGTCCCGTGGGGAAAATGATCCTCTCCATCCGGTGGAAAAAACTAGTTCCATCTCCTTCTGTCCTGAAGGCGGCAAATACACTGCCCTGCAGGCCTCCCCTGAACTACTTGTAACCTCACAAAACCCAATTCTTTACTAAATAAATAAAATAAAACCCATAACACATGTTCATTCCTCTATGAGAATCATTTCATCTTTGGTTCTTACTCGTCGTTTTAAACAGTTCCTAGGAGAGTTCTGTATCACGACAGCCAGATACTACCTTCCAGTTCCAGGTGCTTTGCTGATGAGGAAATGAGAGAGGGCACAGGACTCTTCCGAAGGTTGGGTGGGTAGAGCAGCAGAGCCGGGATGGTGCCTGACATCAGGGTGAGAGCCCACAGAGCTGGATTCCTATCCCAGCCAGCCCGGAAAACGCAGATGGCTCAGGAAGCTGCAGGCCTAAAAGTCTGTGCTCAGGACCTACCTCACCACACCCACCTTCGCTGGGCTGCCTGAAGGTCGAATGAGATAATGCGTGCAAAGCAATAACGTAAAAAATCTAATCAATGAGGAGCGCTCGGCAAAGGTGAGGATTTAGGATTCTTGTAGCACAGTCCTGAGGTGGCAGGCAGAGAGAAGAGCCACAAAGTGAATGAATTTTATGTCTTCCCCAAAGCAGAATAGCATGTCCTTATTCCATGTACACGTGTCTCCCCAGCGCAGGGCAATTGTCACAGGGCAGGAATGGCCTTTTCTCTTGGCTACACATTGCCCACAGGATTACACACCAAGTTGGCATTTTATTGCACTGTCTCATTTAATCCTCACAAAATCTAGGCGGACAGTTAATATTATTTGGTGCTTATGGTAAAGACTACTAAGTAATATATTTGGTACCCAATATTCTGCTCCAGTGATAGATCCATATGTCTCTCTCTGTCTCTCTCTCTCTCTCTCTCTCTCTCTCTGTGTGTGTGTGTGTGTGTGTGTGTGTGTGTGTGTAGAACTTCTACTAGAGAAGAAGGTTCCCAGAACCTTCGCACTGAGATATATCCTTTAGTTAAATTTTGTATTTTGAGACAGGATCTCACTAAGTCACTAAGTTGCCCATCCTGGGCTCAAACTTGCCAGCCTCCTGCCTCAGCCTCCCGGAACGCTGGATTACAAGCCATCACACCCAGCTTCTCCTTTTCTTCATTACTAAGTAAATCCCGATTTTATTAGAAGCAGAAAAGTACCCACATAAAATGACATATCTCCCTGAATGCAGTTCACAGTACAGCTCTCCTGACATCCCCACAGCTCTCAGTGTCTCCCACAGTCAGGGACTGCCATGTGGTCATGCGATGGTCAGTCTCCAGCCAAGACGATACGAGGAGAAGTTCACGATAAGGTTTCAGAGAGACATTTTTTTAAATGTTTACTTATTTCTTCTGGGCCTTGTGTGTGCCAGGCAAGCACTCTATCACTGATCTACACCCGAGGTCCCATAAACATTCTTTAACACAGGACTGACCTGGTTAACACGGGACCTTCTTCTGCCCATGTTTCTTTTAAATTTTTGCAAGAAATTTGGACACACCAGTCCGACCTGCAGCCGCCATGCTGTGCATCGAGCCACACCCTAAGGATGAAGAAAGACACCCTGAGGCCAGGACAGCACAGCAGAAAAGGGACTTGACCTCCCCATTCTCCAGCGGCTTTAACCAAGAGAAGAACAGATTCCTCCTACGGTCACTGCTGGGGAGATTTCTCTCTTCCTGCCAATTCAATGTAATTTCTAAGTTATCTAGCCTCACTTTTCATATGAGAAAAATCTCAGAAATTTTAAAAAGACAAAAATATTTAGGTCTGTGTCAAAAAGTGACAGATTTGCCAACGTAAGGACTGAGCGGATAGCCAGGTATTTTTTCCTTTCATTGCCACGTGTTTGAAATACTTGACGATTACATTCCTCCTGCGGAGTTGGGACTTGTACAGGACACACCTCCATTCTTCATTCACTCATCCTCTTCTCCTTCTCTCCTCCCTTTTTCAAAAGAGCCACTTCCCTTTTTTTCTGTCTTGTCTCACTTGGGCCTATAATTTATCTGCATTTTGGGTTTCTCATGTAGAACTCATGCAACATTAAAACCTATGTGTCTGGTCTCTTTTGCTTAACATAATGGTCTCAGGGTATATCTTTTTCTACAAATGACTCAAGGTTATCCGTCTTAATGACAGAGTGGTTCTCCATTGTGTGTAAACGCCACATTTCCTGTACCCATTCACCTGCTGATGGACATACCAGCTGCTTCCAGAAATTACCTATTGTGAGTTGTGCTGCTATACATGTGCATGCATCACCACAGTATGATGTCCACAGGTCCTTCGGGAAGATACTTGAAAGCAGAAAAGCTGGGTCAAGTGGAATTTGCACTTTTAGCATCGAGGAATCCCCATACTGACTTCCATCGTGGATGCACTGGTTTATATTCCCACCTACAGGGTAGAACGACTCCTTTTCCTCTGCAACCTCACCAGCGTTTATTATTCCATTTCTTGATGGTGGCCATCCTTTCTGGAGTGAGATGAAACCTCGGTGTTGTTTTAATTTTCATTTCTCCAATGACCAGGGATGTTGAACAGTTTTTTCATATATTTGATGGCCATCTGTACTTCTGCAAAGTGCCAGTTCATTTCAGTAGCCCACTTTTGATGGGTCTTTTATCTGGCGGGAAGATCTAAATTTTCTGAGTTCTGTACATATATTCTAGATATCAGTCCTCTGTCTGAGAAACAGCTGGCAAAACTTCTTCCCATTCTGTAGGTTGTCTCTTGGCTCTCTTGGCTATTTCCTTTGCTGTACAGAAGTTTTTATTGATATGATTTCTCATTTCTCAGTACTATTTCTTGTGCCACTGGAATTCTGCTCAGAAAGTTCTTGCCTATGCCTCTGTCTTCAGAAGTTCTGCTTATTTTATCTTCCAGAAGATTGTGTTGCTTCAACATTTAGATCTTTGATCCATTTTGATCTTAGCTGAGTGCATGATGGGAGCTATGGGTCTGCATTTAACCTTCTTCTTCATGTGGATAGCCAGTTTTCCAAATATCATGTTTTAAAGAGGCCAACTTTCCTCCAGAATATAGTTTTGGCTCTTTCGTCAAAGATCAGATGGCTAAATTTCTCTAGGCTTGTTTCTTCATCCTCTATTCTGTTCCACTTGGGCTACTGTCTATTTTTGTGCCAATGTCACGCTGTTTCTAGCATGACAGCTTTGTGATATAATTTGAGGTCTGGGATTGTGACACTTCTTGCTTTGTTTTTGTTAGCCAGGACTGCTTTTGCTTTTCTGGACCTCTTCTGGTTCCATACAATTTTTACGATTGTTTTCTCTAGTTCTGTAAAGAATGTTGCTATTATTTTGACTGGATTTACATTAAGTTTATATATAGATTTGGAAGTATAACCATTTTGATATTGATTCTATGGATCCAGGAACAAGGAATGTGTTTCTATTTTCTATTGTCTTTTTCAATCTCTTTTTTCACAGTATTTTCCTTTTCCTTCTAGAGGTCTTTAATTTGGTTTCCTTGGTCAGGTTAATTCCTAAGCATTTAATTTTTCTTGATACTATGGGAAATTTCACTTTTTGTCTAATTTCTTTATTGGTGAGTTCATTATTGATGTACAAGAACACTATTGATTTTTGTGTCTTAATTTTGTATCCTTAATTTTGTATCAATAATATATTATTGAATTTTCTTATAAATTCTAGGGATCTTTTGGTGGAGTTTTTTGGGTCTTCTATGCAGAGATCTAGGTCATCTGCAAATGAAGACAATTTAACTTTTCCTTTATACACAAATCCCTCTTTTTCTTTCTCTTGCCTAATTGCTCTGGCTGTTTTGAGCATTATATTGAATAGGAGTGGTAATAGCAGACATCCTTATCTTGTTTTTAATTCAATAGGGAAAGCTGTCAGCTTTTCCCATCTACTGTGATGTTAGCCATTGATCTGTCATAAAATGCTTTGATCAGATTGAGATAAGGTTCTTCTATACCTATTTTCTTCAGGATTTTTATCATGAGTTGATGTTGCATTTCGTCAGAGGCTTTTTCTCTGTCAATTGAGATGACTATGTGATTTTTGTCCTTGCTTTTGTTTATGTAATATACTATAGTTATTGATGTGTGTATCTTGAATCATCCTCGCAAGATGAATCATCTTTCACAAGATGAAATCTACTTGGTCAGGATGTATGATCTTTTGATGAGTTGTTGCACTCTGTTTGCCAGTATCTTGTGGAAGACTTTTGCGCCTATGCTCATTAAAGGGATTTGCTTGTGGTTTTCTTTTCATGGTTTGGTCCTTGCGTGGTCTTGGAATCAGAATACCGCTAATCTTTTAAAATTTTATTAAAGAGCTTGAGGAATACTGGTGACAGATATTCACTGAAGTTCTTATGGAACTGAGCAGTAAATCTCCTGGGTTATGTGTTTTTGTTAGTTGGTAGTTTTTTGGATTTATTTCTTTCTTTTTACTACTTCAATTTCATTGCCTACTATTTAATTATTCAGAGTGTTTACACCTTCTTGGTTCAGTTTTGTTAATTCATGCACCCTTAGGAACATATCCACTTCTTCTGGATTCTCCAATTTATTGGAATATGGGTTTTCAAAGTAGTTACTAATAATCTTCTGGACTTTAGTGATGTCCACTGTGATTTCACTTTTTCATTTCTACTTGCATTGATTTGGGTTGTTGCTTTCTTTTTTGGTAAGACTGACTAAAGTTTTGTGTATTTGGCTATTATTTCAAAGAACCAGCTGGGTTTTTTTTATTAAGTTTATTGGTACATTTAAAGCAACCAGTACAGTTACATTCATCCTTGGGATCTTGTACCTTTATATGATATATCTTGGTTCCTGTTTTTTAGAACCAGCTGATTGATTCACTGATTCTTCATGTTTTTGCCTCAATTTAAATTCTGCTCTGCTTTTTATAATTTCCTTCCTTGTACAAGCTTTAGATTTGTATTGTTTTTATTTTTCTAGGAACTTGGGCTGCATGATTAGGTAATTTATTTTGGCTCACTCTGTTTTTCTAATGTAAGTATTCAAGGCTATAAACCTTCCTACTTTTCACTGAGTCTCAGGCTCTGATATTGTCATTATCATTTGATTTTAGGAACTAATTTTTTTCTGTGATCCATTGTTTATTCAAGACTTTATTGTTTAATTTCCATGTTTGCATTATTTTTGGTTTTTATTACACTGATTTCTAGTTTCACTGCACTATGAACTGATAATTCGTGTGGGGTAATTCTGATTCTTTTGCATTTATCTAAGCATGCTCTACTGGCAAGTCTGTAGTCTATTTCAGAGAAAGGTCCTGGTGCTGATGAGAAGAACGTGTATCTGTTGCTGCTGATATCTTGTAGATATCTATAAAGTCCATTTGTTCAAAGGCTTGGTTCAACTCTGATAGTGGTACCTGGGTTCATGAACTTAATTCACTCCATGAATCTGGTTGTAACTGAATTGCAAGAATGTTAGTACTATGCTCACAATGGAAAGAATTAAGTTCATCAATCAAAGTATCATTGTATTTATTTGTTGATTTGTCTAGTTGATCTATCAGTACCGAGGTCCCCACTATAACTGTTTTAAGTTTATCTGATCTTTTATGTCCAGTAGTGTTTGTCTTATGAAGTTGAGTATGCTGGTGTTTGGTATATGTAATCATTACCCCTTCCCGGTTTAATTTTTCCCTTAACTAATATGTAATGACCTTCTTTCCCTTCTCTACTCAGTTTTGCTTTGATGGCCACTTTGTCTTAAAACAGGATAACTGCTCCTCATCTTCAGTTTCCATTGCATGGAACATGGTTTTCCATCCTTTGATTTTTCAGTTGATTAATGTCATTGGGAGCAACATATTTTGTGTACACACCATGTTGGTAGGTTTTGTTTCTTGATCCATTCTGTCAAGCTGTGTCCTTTACTTGGGGACGTGAGACCATTCACATGAGAATTATTACTGAAAGACACTGGTTAATTACTGTTATCATATTGTTTTCCTATCGCTGATTCCCTTTTCCCCCATCTGCCTAACTATTTACCTGCCTGGTATATTCATTCTATTTGACCTTTTGGGCATTGTTTCTTTTTAGGATGTTTTGGAGAATTTGGGGGGGTGCTGATTTGGTGGCCATGAATTTACTAAGGTGCTCTTTCCTTATTTCTCCATCAATTTTGAAAAGTAGTTTTTGCAGGATGTGTAGGTATATAGATTTGAAGTTGGTTTTCTTTATAGCTTGAAACACTTCACTCCAAGCTCTCCTGGCCTTTAGTGATTGTGCTGAGATGTCTGCTGTAACTCTAATGAGTTTACCGTAATAAGTGATTTGTTGTTTTTCTGTAACAGCTTTTAAGATTCTGTCCTCATGTGGGACTTCTGGGATTTTTGAGGATGATGTGTTGTAGAGAAGTTCTTTTCTCATCACGGCCATTAGTGGTTCTATATGCCTCACATATCTGGATGTTAAATCCTTTCCCCATATTTGCAAAGTTTTCTGCTGTTATTTCTCTAAACCAGTTATTTGTGCCGTTTGTGCTACATTCTGATTTTTTTTTACTAATTCCTGCTAACCTTAGATTGGTCCTCTTTGCATTTTTTAGCACTTCTTGGATCCATTTTTCATGTTTTCTTGCTGTATTTAAGGCATCTCTGTGTACACGGTCACCAGCATGAGCCGATCCTTCCATTCTGACACTCGGTCTCCTCGTTTAGGAGTATGTTGGTTGCCCCTGATTCCAATGGAACTTTTAAACTGCTGGATTTCTGTTTGGTATCACTTCTGGGACTCCAATTATTTCATGTCTTATACCACTTTGTTTAGCTCAGCCAGCTTTTTAATTACTGCCTTCGCTAAACTCACTATTTTCTGTAAGACTTCTAGTAGCTATGTAGTTGTACTGTCTGTCAGCTCACCAAGTTCCTGACTGATTTGTTTTTTACCTCCTCTTTCATCATTTTGAACAGTTCATTGTGTGGCCTTTGATATCACCCCCCTCAGTGCCCCATGGATCAGCTTTGGGGACTTGGAGTTCTGGAGGCATTTTGTTGTCTCATCTTCTCCTTCTACTGGTTTTTCTCTTGCTTCATTTTGTGCTGAGGCTTACAGCTTAATTAAAGTGGGAAAACTGTATTGCTATTATAGAGGTCTCTTTTGCTAGTGCCTGATTTTCAGTGACTGTCTGGTGTGGCCAACTGTAGACTTTCCCCTCTGTCTGAAGATCTCACCATCTGTGTTAATCTGGGAGGGGAAGGTACTATATACTTGGCCCAGCACCCAGTTCTCTGCAAATAAACTGCAGTACTGCTGATGACACAAAGACCCCCGATATTGGCCGACAATAAAAAAAAAAAACAGTAGCGACAACTATACCACATTGGCAGTAGCCCCAAAATCAACAACAACAGTCAAAGACAAACCAGTTACTGACATACCATAAGGACCAATAATGTGCCAGCTTTAACCACAGAAAAGAGATCTGTAATTACAACATAAACACAAAGACAAACCAAACATGTAATGACATACAGTGAATACCTACCAAATGAAACAGCTCTACCTCCACTAAAAACAGAAAAGAATTCAACAGGAATAACAGAGAGATAAACAAACATTTAAAATTCATAAAGCTTAATTATTATGACTAATAAGGTTAAAGGTGATGAGAAGATGGAAAATGAAAGAAGTGAAATTTGAAAAAGTGAAAAGAGAAAAGTGAGATTAAGACTCATATTAAAAAGTAAAAGGAAACAAATAGAAGTAGGTAAAAGTAACAGAAAATAACAAACAAGAAAAAGAAAAAAAAAAGCAATCTAAGAAAAAAAGAAGTTTTAAAAAGAAAAGAAAAACAGGACCTGAATTTCTTCCTACATGCATAGGAATTTCTGAGCCCAAGTGATCTCTAGAGCCTGAATGTGATTTTAGCATATCAGCTCTGACATTCAATGCCAGTGTCACATAGGAGTACAGATAAGACCATGGCCCATAAGTCCTTGGGTCCAACCTCATCTCACCCAATGCATGAATCACCTCTAAAGTATCCCATGAGTGTCCCTCGTTTGCTTACATTCACCAGTGAGAGAAAACTTGCTGAATCAATTTTCTGTCCTGAGCACAAAAGGTGGTACCTGGTGAGGCGTTCAGTACACTTGAGTGACTGACTGGCTGAACAAATGAGTTCGAAATTTCCAAGCTTATTCAGAGGACAGCTCTTGGCACACCAAAAAAGTTCCACTTCGTACAAATGTAAAAGTCACATTAAAAGTAACTGCCTCATGAATCTGTCCACGTATCAAGTGAGGAAGAGGCCAGCATCAGTGAGGGTGTCTCGTGATGCATTACCTCATTGTGATGTTGGGACCCTAAAGGCCATGTGCTGAAGGCCTGGCTGCCAGCCTGTAGTGCTTGCTACTGGGACTCAGTGACGTGACTTTTTGGAGGAGGGACTAAAGGGAAGAAGGGAGGTCACGTGGGCGTGTCCTCGCAAAGGATCCTGGGACTCCGGCCCCCGCTTCATTCTTCAGCCTCATGGCCACCGTGAAGTGCGCAGGCCCCCTCCACCACACGTCTGCCAGGTCACACCAGGCCCCACAGGTGCACAGCAGCAGAGCCCAGCAACCAGGAGCTGAATCCTCTGAAACTGTGACCCCAGATAAATTCCTCCTTTTAGGTGGATTATTTCAGGTATTTTGTCAGTGAGAGGAACAAAGACATCTATTAAGCTGAAAATTTCCCATCATTCCAGTCTACTCACTCTACTTTAGTAACTGCCAGATGAGCCCTTGCCATGTGCCTATCACTGTCCTATATGTGTATACAACTTCTCTTGTGTAATGCCAATCAACAAATCTATATGTTAGATATCATCATTTTCACTTACTAATGAAGAAACAAGATCAAGGAGGTGAAATATGACTTGAAGATGCTACGTGAAAGCATCTGGATTAACAGCCTGACGTGCTAATGCATGAACCCATGTGCTCTACCACGGCATAGAACCTCAACATGAGCACCGAGGGTCCCTCACGTTCTTCTACACAACGGAGGAAGCCAACTGAGGAATTCAACCAAGGTATCCAAAAGAAGCCTGCGCTTTAAGACCTTCCAAGCACCAAAGGGAAGAACTTGGGAGGTGCTGAGAGCTGTTCTCTTCACAGCTCTTTCCTCAGGCCTGGAGGTGAGGTCTGGGAACTCCAAGTGGCTCCTCCCGCAGCCAGTCGGCCGCTCAGGACTCCCCACTTCATGGGAGATGTAGGAGAGGAAACACCTAGAGCCGAGCAGGGCAGAACCGCCACTGTGTGAACCCCCCCACCTCCGATCCCCACTGAGGGTCAGACCTGGAGACTGCTGTCCTTCCGGCTGGAAAGTCAGCCCGTGCCCACGCTGACCCCTAAAGTACCCTCTACCTGCTCCCCTACCTGCGGACACTTGACTCTTACACCACACCCACAGACCACAAACGCTCACCCACACGCTTCAAATGACGTTGACTCCCAAAGAGTTCTGCTTGGCTGAGTTGGAAATATCTATCAATATCTTCCATAGGAGCAATCAAAACTGAGAACTTTTAAAATGGTTTTAACACACCCAACGATGAACTCACGAACAAGAATAACTTAACATTTATGAAGAAAAGAAAAACCCTCGTTTTACAAGGCAAAACAAAAACCTGAAAGCACAGCTTTTCCTTTCTTTATTTTGGGTTTTTTGTGGGGTTTTTTTGCAAATCTCTTTAATATGTGGCTTCACTAAAGAGAGCTGGATTCTCACAGCTGCTTCTGACCCGGTGCGTTGCAGTACCCCGAGTCACATCGCCTCTGGAACTTTCAAAGGTTCACTCGGGGGGAATGAGAGAGGAAAAGGTGATAGGAAAACAGTTTTGACTTCACACAGGCCACACCTAGACAATGTCTGCTGCTCTGTGGTCCTGGCTGCCCCATCAGGCATCTGGATGCCGTCACCAGGCCCGGCCTTGCTCACTGTTGGCTCCTCCTGGACACATTCTCTGCTCAGGCAGGAAAAACTCCCTGCCTTCTTGGGACCCTAAAACCTTTGGTCTCGCCCTCCTGAGCGCTACTCATCACTTTCTAGTTCGCATGAGATAGCGGGGGCCTCTTTGACTGCCCACTGTACTTCCCAAGCTTTAAAAGAAGAACTGACCCCTCCCTCAAAACAATACCTCTTGCAAAGACACAGCACCTACTAGGTTCCCTCCGGAAATGTGTTTGGAGAGTTTGGGGCCAAACACAGCTGTAAAACTGAGAGTACAGGGACACAATGTGAATGAACTTGGTTCTTTCTTCTGTCATTGTGTACAGGAGGAACTGACATTTCTCACCCTTCCGCTTCTCAGCTTCTACAACCAGGAAAAGGGGATCCACAGTGGACCCACTCCCTCGTTCTGACGCAAGGACTTGGCCGTGTGGCAGGTCTGACACACAGTAATCGCTGGGTAACCCCGGCGGCGATGAATTTGTATAACTGACCTGCTGCCGGCTGCACAGGGGCAGCTGAAGCCGACAGAGTCTGAAGGAAAGAGAGGGCCACACGCGTCTTCAGCGGACTCCACCTCAGCCTTCCGGTGGCTCACACCTCGAAGCCCACCTCAGGCGAGTCGCTTGCTGACATTCTCTTCCCACGCTTGCCGACGGCTCCCTCTCTATGAGTCTCTGCCAGCAGCTACAGCTACGGCCGCCTGCGAAATCCCTCGTGGTCCACCCTGCATTCTGCGGCGGGGCCTGTTCATCCCCAATCGCGTCTCGCCGGGCTCACTGGCCAGCCCTTTCAAACCATCACACTCACAAATCCAGCTCCTGGATTTGAGTCTCTGCTCATCCTACAGAGCCCTTCAGCCCCTCCTACGCCTAGCACCACAAGGACCTTCGCCAACTGCCCTCATAAACCTACATTTGACAGCCGTTTACTGAGTTCTGATGAGACCCAGAGTCAAGCCCCAGCTGCTCCCACAGATACAGAGTCCTTCTCGCCCTGGGCCCCGGCCTGAGTCCTCACTCTCTCCTACACTCAGGCCTTTCTCTCTACCTTGCTTCTGTTCCCTGGCTTTCTGACCACTGACCCTCTTTCCACTCCTGGGACCTGTCAGGCTGGCCCCTCTCCAGGGTTTTGTGTTGGCCGTGGAATGCTCATCCTACAACTCTTCCTGTGGCTGGCTCATTCCTGACCCCAGCCCTCGCTCCCAGTGTCCATCCTCAGAAGGACCTCACTGTCCATCCCGTCTCACACTGCTCCCTGGGGCGCCTCACTCAGCACTGGTGACTCACCACCACTTACGTAATGATGATGACATCACCATCGTCCCTTATTAGAATATAACCTTTAGGGGGAAGAAACTCACATGTGTTTTTCACTCCTGGGTTCCAGCTCTACACATTGCACGCACTACTGATAGTCACTCCAGGAATGGAAATATGCATTAAACAAATGGAATGTTGGTCCTGTAACTGACATATGGCACGAGACGTGTTTCTAACCTCAAATCTGCCGAAAGAGCAGGGAAGAAAAGAGGCACTGAGTCAACATGGACTCCTCACTCATGGAACCCTAAGGACAAAACTGTGCCTGAAAACTCATGAGCAGGCAATTCCACCAGGAATCACCAAAGCC
The DNA here is from genome assembly GCF_012274545.1 of Fukomys damarensis. Lineage (NCBI taxonomy): Eukaryota > Metazoa > Chordata > Mammalia > Rodentia > Bathyergidae > Fukomys > Fukomys damarensis. Next base: position 6,058,526 of record NW_022900921.1, on the reverse strand, counting down.
TGTCAGGTTCAAAGCCATTCCTCTAGTCCTCCCTCCACTCTCCCCACATGACTGTCTGCTGGTACTTTCCCATCTACCCTCTCCAAGCCATCCTAGCTCCTCGGTGTGTCTACTTTTCCAGCTTTTTCACCAGGAATACGAACCAAGAGAGGAGGCTGCCATCTGTGAGGGCACCTTGCTAGGTGCTGTGTGCAGAGAGCTAGGAGCTCCAGGGTGAAAGAAGTCCAGAACCTCAGTGATTCGCCATCGCCCCTTCCCAGTCTCTCGAGATGACCACCTGGACTCGAAGAGGTTCCCATCCACGGTGAAGTCGGGGCTCACAGAGGCTCCATCCTGACGGGGCGATCTTTGTTTCACACTGCTGCCCGGGGTCCTGAAGCCTTTCTGTGTGACGAAGTCAGTTTCCGGGCTTCTGTTCTCTTTTCCATCACCTGTCCTAACAGCAGGTAGAAAAGGAGAGGTGTTAAGGGCATCCTCTGTGCCCCCTGGGCCTGAGTGCAGGATGCATGCTCACCGGGCACACAGAAATCCTTCTCCATGGACCCACTGAACAGTGGAGCCAGGCTAAGTTGTTCTTTATGGTGATCCCAATTTCAAAGCCTGCGAACATGGGTGAGATTCGAGCGCAGAGGACGATGTTCTATGCACATAGGCTGAAAGGAGCAGCGTCAAGCCATTTAAATGCTCGGCATGTTCTGAAGAAAGCCCACTCTCCCTCCCATTACCATGCAAGCACTAGGGTCTGGAGAGGAGGGGAGAATTCCCTCCCAGCATCCACTGTCAACCTCCCATCCTCAACCTCTTTTTCGTCACTGTTTGGCTGCCAGCCGCTTTGATAGCCCCCAGTTGTTACAGTCAAAGAATTCGTGTAAGGAGCCAAGAGAAAAATGGCAGCAACAATAAAACACAGGCTTACTGTGCTGGATTAACCAGTGGGCACCTTCCAATGCCCAGCTGAACTGAATCAGCGCAGTTGGGCATGGAAGACAATCTGAGGACTGTTGCCAATGCCATAAAAAGAGAACTGGAGGAGACGATCTTGGCCTGTTGACTTTCTAGGAAAAGCTTGCTCTGGGTGGTTTTCCTGATGCGCACTTGTTTCTCATTGGAGAAGGAGCTCAGGGCCTCGCTGTCGCTGGGAATGGCTGCTGTTCTTGTCAGGGGAGCTATGACCTTCACCGTGAGCCTCACTTCCTGGCTCCCATGTGGATCCCTCAGCCTAGTGACACAGATCCTTCGTCCCACCAGTGCAGGCTTTCTGGCTTCCACCCTTGGCCTTTGGGCCTTCCCGGTGCACACCCTCAATATGGACCTGAGGCATGAGACATTGCCTTGGACTCTAGACCTCTGGATGGACTGTGCAGGACACTGCAGTGGGATCCAGGTCCTTGGCTGGGTTCTTTTGGACTCTAGTGTGTGCTTAGACCTCTTATGCTCCTCTGCATTTGACTTTTTGGGTGGATATTAGAATAATTCTTTAAATTATGTGTCCTGTATTAAATCTATTCCCTTGCAAACCCTGACTACAACATTTGGCCTGGCCCATTACAAAAGTTTTCCCTCCTCATCTCCGTGCTCTCCCACGACACCACCCCACCTCAAGCAAGTGGGAAGCCCAGCTGTGACAAATATCATCAGTTGCCAAGTGGCAAGACCCCTGTTAACAACTCCCAGAGTCTTGGGAGGCAGCAAGGGCCATGGAGCCGAAGACTGAAAGAGCAGAGAGAGAAATCAGCCCCGGCAAGAAGGCAACACCACACAGAGCACCAGGGTTTTCAGAGTGCTCTCACACACACAGCAGGAAAATTCCTGCCAGAGCCCTGCAAGGACCTCTCTTCTTAAAAGAACAGAGAGTTGTGTGCTGGGGATTTAGCTCAGTGGTGCTGCACCTGCCTCATAAGCGCCTGGTCCTGAGTTGGATCCCCTGTACCAAAAAAATAATAATAATAATAATAATCACTGAAGCCAGTCATGGTGGCGCATACCTATAATATCAGTACTCGGGAGGCTGAGGCAGGAGGATCTGCTAGTTCAAAGTCAGCCTGGGCTACATAGTGAGATCCTGTCTCAAAAGCCAAAATTAAAAAAAAAAAAAAAACTAATCCCTGGCTTTCAGCGTTTCTGACTCGGTAGGTTGAGGTGGGGTCCTAGAATCTGCTGTATAACAAGTGCCCAAGTGAGGATGATGATAATACTGCAGGTCTTACTTGGAGAATCACAATCCAGGTTTCTTTCTCCCTTGCAATCAGGTGTGACTAAGAAGGTCAGCAGGCTTACCCAGTGAAAGATAGAGAAGCTGCTTGAGGTTTTCCATTTTGCTTATTTAATAAAAGGCACTGTTACAGCTGGTGCCATCTTATCTACTTGGTTCTGCTTTGGATGGAGAGGTGATGCCTGGCACAGCAGCAGGCATCCTATGCCCATGAGGTTGGTTATGGTTTCACTGTGTCCCTCAAAGACTACACAGTGGCATTTTCATCCCAAGGCAATGATGCTGAGAGATGGGACCTCTAAGAGTGACTTGGTGACACTGTAAAGATAGTTTCTTTTGTTCACATATGAGTGAGGCAGCTAGCTAAGGGAAGGGCCAGAGACAGTGGGAAACTCAGCCATGTTAATGAAAATTAAGATAAAATACACAATAAACTAGGACTTTGACCAAAAGTAAACATTTTTAGGCAACATGAAATGGGATCCCTCTCTCTTAAAGGGAGGTGTCCCACCTACTGAGCTCTTGAGTTTTCAAAAATTTCAAATATAATAAACTTTTTCTGTAACACCGAATATGGCCCACCCCCTCTTGAAGATTCTGAGGAAATTATAATACAAAATAACTATTTTTTAAATATCCCAGCTTATTATAAACACCACATAAAGGTACTGGGCTAGAGAGCATGAATTTTAATTGGTCATGTTTTTAAACTTTACAGAGACACCTATGATAAGAGTCTACTAAATAATTAAGCAATTCCTGTACCCTGCTTACCTATAAATAATTCTAAATTGAAGGCCCACATGAAAACCCAGTCTGGTCCCCTCCTAAAACTCCCAGAGCCGTTCCCCCTCTTCCTTATTTCCAATAAAGCTTTCCGAACGTCCTCCTGTGGTGCACACCTTCATTCCTCCATGTCTCGCAAAACCACGAGCCCAGTACACATGACAACAGCACTTTCCAGCATGGGCCATGCTACCCGGCAGCACCAAGGCCCTCGGCACAGGCGACCTCTCGAAGCTAGATGTATGCAGCCTCAGAGCCACGAGCCAAATACACCCCTAAGCGTTATAAGTCAGCCCATGACATTCTGCTACAGTCAGAGGAAGCTGACAGAGGCAAAAACACGCATGCAGGGAGGGGTTCTGGAAGCCAAAAAACAACGTGTGATCATTCATCACAACCTGAGTCCTCCAGTTACCTCCCAGTGCCTCGTTTCTGAACTCCTCCTTCCTATTTTACACAAAAACCAAATGTCTGAGGGCCGGGGATTCAACTCAGTGGCACTGTGCCTGCCTCGCAAGCAAAGCGTCCTGAATTTGATCCTCGGTACAAAAATCAGGCACTCTGTTGCCTGTAATTAGAGTCAACGGTCACCTGTATAAAAAGCTGTTGCAAAACAATGTTTTTAAAAATCAAATGATGGAAACCAGCATCTCGCAGTACGCAAAGCACCTTCAGGCTCACCAGTACGCCCCACCCTCAGACCAACCCTCACTGTGGCATTGTTTTTTCAGACAGAGATTCCTTACCAAAACACTTTAGGATCCGTTGTCTTTGAAAGCCACCAGTGTATTAATTTTTTTTTTTTTGAAACAGGGTCTCACTATGTAGCTGAGACTGACCTGGAACTCATTATGTAGCCCAGGCTGGTCTCGAACTCACAGTGATCCTCCCGCCTCAGCCTCCCAAGTGCTGGGATTACAGGCGTGTGCCACCACGCCCAGCTGACGCCAGTGTATTAAAAGCATGGTTTTAATTAGTACTAAAGGGAAGATGTGAACCAGGACAAAAGATGCCGAAAGACGTAAGTTTAAAATTTGGCAACAGCCCAATTGCGCATCAACTGGAGACTGGATAAAGAACATGTCTTTCTTGTATATACAAAACGGAGTACTACTCAGCCGCAACGAATGAGAAACTAGAGAGATTTTACCTAAGCAGATGTACACTGAGGCCATACTCTTAAGTGAAATTAGTAAGTCACACATGTAAATACCAAATAGCTTCTCTGGTGTGAAAAATAAAAGTGTAAATAAGGATTAAAATGTATAATTGATATTGTGTAATAGGAAGAAAAGTCTTAAAGAGTAGAGGAAGGGGAAGAGACAAGGGAAGGTAAAAAAGGAATGGAAACAATATGAGAAAAGGAAAGACACGGTAACAACGTCTCTGTAAACAGGGAAGGGCAGAGGAGCTGAGGGGAGGGCTGGAGAATGAGGAAAAATAAGAGCTGGTCAGTCATGTTTAGGTGCAAGGTCCCAGTGATGAATGCGACTGTACTGCATCCCTAAAGTGTACCGATAAATTTAATAGAGATAAAAAAGATGTAAGTTTAATTTCAATTTCTTTTTACAGATCCACTGCGCCCGATACACAGTAACTGCCCCAAAAGACTGGATTAATTAAGCACATGTGCCACCACATTAGCAAAATGACCTACGACTAAATATTCCAAATGTGTGCCCTTGATGGCTAAGCTTCACTGTACCAACTTGATTGGCTTAGAAGCTGCTGAGCTTAGTAAAGGACACCTCTGGGTGTATCTGGGTGGGTCAAGGAGTCCTGACCTTGCTTAGGACATGCGGTCCCTGGCCTCTTCCTCTCTGACACTCTTTCCCTGCTGCACTTCCCTACCGCCATGAACTAAGCATCTCTGTCCTACCCTGCCCATCCACCATGATGTTCCTGCTGTGGAGCCAGTTAACCATGGACTGAATCCCCCGAAACAATGAGCTCAACCTCTTGCAGTTCTGGGTCAGAGGAATGTGTCCCACTGACGGAAAACAGACTAGTAAAGTTCCATAGAACAGAAGTCCCATGAAATTCTCTTCCAACAAGAACAATGTGGGAAAAAAATGAATATTGCATCTTTCTCTGGGTAGGTACAAAACACACGCTGATATTATAGGCTCTAAGAAATCCCACTGAGTACAGTAGAGAAATATAATATTTTGTGTCGCAAAACCTTTCTCCAACTTACTTGCCTACAGAATGTTTTCCTCCATGAGACCCGAAGCATCCTTTTGAAAAATTTTGAGAATTTTACTAAAATAATGGTCAAGAATGCACTCACCTTTGGCATAAGGAGAACACAGGGGAAAGCTGTGAGTGCCGCTCTTTGGGTTCCCGTCCCAATGCTGACAGTAGAGTCTCTGATTCTCACTCCGATGCACCTTTCTTCCATTGATCACTGCACAAACCCTGCTGCGCATCTTCATTTAATTGCCACCACTGTTTTCTTCATGCAGATAAAACGACACATCTTAGAATTAATGCTCCATTAATTACTTACCAAGACAGTTATATTTGGTAAAATACGCTTTATGACTTTGTCCTAGTGACTTAACCCTGTGTGCCTCATTTTTCTCACTGTTAAAATGGGCACATTACTTCCCGGAGTAGCTGTGAGGATTAAGTAGTTCCTGGCACAAAGTAAGTGCTCAGCAAATGTTAGGGAATACTGAAAAGTATTTCATTTTATGAAAATCATCTAGGAAGAGGATTCTAAAGTCTAATGCGGGGCTGGGAAGAATGGCCCACAGCAGTGCTCCAAGCTACTTGGGAGGCTGAGGCAAGAGGATTGCAAGTTGAAGGCTACACTGAGCAATCTAGCAAGATCAAAATAAATTTTTGCAAAATGGTTGGTGGCGTAGCTCAAGGACAGAGCATTTGCCTACCACACACGGAACTCTGGGTTCAGTCCCCGATACTGGAAAAAGCAGACTGAGAGAGGGGGAAACAGATGTATGAGAACACACAAACAATACGCGAAGATAAGGAGTGGAAATGCATCCTACCACAGGAACAGAGGGTAGAAACGAGCGTGGAGACACGTCCAGTTTCCTCAGTATTTCTCAGTGTTAAATCTCGGTTTGTTTCCCCTAAAGTCTTCATATTACTCTTTTAGTTTTGGAATAACAAGAATTAAACCCAACACCTTTACACTGACTACCTACACACACGTTGATTCGTTCATTCATTTTTATTTCTGTGAAGACTGAGTGCAGGGTCTTCACAGTGAGCTACATCTCCAGCTCTTTTTAATTTTTTTTTTTTTTTTTTAGACGGGATCTTGCTAGATCACTAAGTTGACCAGCTTGTGCTCAAACTTGTGATCCTCCTGCCCCAATCACCCAGAGCACTGCTGGGATTGTCCATCCGTGTTGCCCTGCCAGACCCTGGTGTGACTCTGTGCTTGTAAGGCTCGGCCTCTTTCGGTGGCCATTTCAGATGCTTCAATGTGGAAGACATTGAAAGAGAAGAGGAAACCAGGCTTTTGTCCACTTATTCCACTGAGTGCTCAAAGAAGTCAGGGACTTTCGTAATGGCAACAAGGCCAGTGGAAATGTGATCACTTTTTTAGCAGAGCCTTTAAATTTGTAACCAAAGAAGAGATATTTCAGGGATCAGCACAGGTCTTGGAGGCACCAGAGCTTGAAGAACTGGCTATGCTCTGTGGTCTTGGATGCTCACAAAATCCCACAGAGGCTCATTTGCAAAATGAAGGCAAAAATCTGGCCTTGGTCTAGCGAAAGAACCTGTCTTACACTTTAATAGTAAATGAAAATGCTCGAGAAAAACAAGTCATTAAAATAGTCAAGAGAGCTACTGATAATTTTAAAAATTTACATTTCCTTTTTTCCCAATAATCTCAGGTTTTGGGGGCTTCCATCAGACACAAATATAAGTACCTGTAAGGGAGGAATATTTGAGGTTAGGTATTACAGCTCTTTTGGCGCAGGACAAAGGGAAAAGGGAATAGAACACATGCGAAAAGGTATTCAAATGTCCCTGAATGAAAGACCAGACAAATAAGCTTATGGACTATCCACGTAAGTTTTTATTATTTCATTTTTAACTGATACATGAAAACAGAAAAATGTGCTTACCGATGGAGTACCATGCGATGTTTTGATGTGTATGTGATCATTAACTGCGATATGTCTGTTTCACTTGAGAATGAACCACCTAGGAGATCAGTAAAACCCTGGGTACGTCTGTGGGTAACTGGCAGGTACACTAGCAAATTAGGGAGAAAATCCACCCCGGAGGTGGGTGACGCCGACCAATAGGCTTGTGGCCTGGACAGAACAAAAAGGGAAACAAGGAAGCGTTCGCTTTTCTAGAGGATCTGTGCTCTTAGCCATTGCCTCTGGATGCTGCTCTCTGGTTCCTTCAGCCTCCCGGCGAAGACTCTCCAATGCACTCACACTGTGACTCCACAGAGAGTTTCCAGGTCAGCTCTGCACTGCTGCTGAGTCCTCCAGTTCCTCAGCGTGCAGATGGCCCCTCTGGGTTCTTCTGCCTCTGATTCCCTCATCAGCCGCTGAGACACTTCCACTTCTGGTCCCGTCAGCATACCTAAACCCCTTTATATAATTATATATACATTTTATATGGATTCTGCTCCTCCAGAGCAGCAGGAGTGAACCTTTTAGAGTTTTCAATGACACCAACAGTACATGTGCTGTAGGTTCACCACCAGCGCCCTAGAGAACCCTGATGCACTCTGCATACTGCGCAACGTTAAATTGAATCAGGTTAAACATATCCATCTTCTCAATCACATTTCATTTCTTTGTGAGCTCTCATTCAGTAAAACAATATGCTTTATTCTAGATTTCTGAGTTATCCGGGACATAATTCTTTTCTACAGTCACCCTACTGGGCAACAGGACTGAGCAGTTCCTTACTCCTACCTGGCTGTAACTCGGTACCCACTGTGGAGCTATTGTTTTACGAGTTAGATTTATACACCATGACCTAGAACATTATATTTTTATGTCACAAAAGCAAATAATGCAGACGGTAGAGATTGGGTCATATTCTTTTAAATGGGGAAGAAATCATCATATTTGTAAGAGCACAAAAAGTGTACGGGAAAATACAGACCAAAGCGTGACCACTGTTAATCTGAGGAGGGTGGTATAAAAGGAAGGTGGGGAAAGCTTTATGTCTCCTTCATGCACCTTTAAGTTGTTTGTCAGAGTAAACCGAAGCGCATTACTCTTCTTCGCTAATCTTTATTAGTCCACGCATGCAGTACCCAGTGATGACATTTATCATGGGGAGCCGGTATATCACTTTCACAATGAAGAGTGAAATAGTGCTGGAAGAAAAGAGAGTAAAGAGGAAACAAAGAGACAGAAGAGGTGGAAGAAAGAGAAAGAGAGATCTGTGACCTCTGATCAAAGTAGAAATTTCTTACGTGTGTATAAGGTCTCAAGGCTCATGACTGGTTCTTTGCGACACTGGGAATGTTAGGGCAGGGCACTGACCAAACACGCCAGCCTCTTGGAGTCAATCATGTGACACTACAGCTCTGTGTGAGTTACTCTGAGTTGAATGTCTGTGGCATTTCCCCTGAATTTCACATGTGCTATTCCTTTGCCCCTTGCCTTTTCTGCTCTCAGCCTGGTGTGTTTCACATTCCCCAGAGCTTTCGAGACCAGCTTGAGAAGAAGAGGTGTGGGAAGTGTTCTGTACCGCGAAGTCCGTGGCCAGCCAGGGATCTCAGACGCAGATGTGTGTATCCTCACTGCTTCCCGCCTCCTCTTCTCTCCTCTGTTAGCTCCGGGGCCTTTTAAAAGCTACCACAGACAGCTGCAGAGTTCCACCAGGTGGGAATTCATAGCTGATGAGAACAAGGCTTCATGGGACTGTGGTGCGCTAGAAAAACTCAGAACTCAAACGCTATGCTTTTTAAAAATGATAACACCCTACATTAGTGAAAGTGTAGGTAAAAGAACTCTCTTCATTCCCCGATGGATGGAAGAGAAACAGTTACCATAGCCCCGAGGAGTCATTGGTAAACTATGTGGGAACCCTGGAAACATATATTTTACAGATATTTTTACTGAGGAAACAATTAAGACAAGCAAAAAATATCCATGGATGCATCTCACATAGTGCTCTGAGAATTGTTAAGGGAATTCCTATAACATAGTCTGGCACGGCTGGGGATCTGGTTTGAGTCCTAGTGGCGCCACGGTGAGAAGGAGACCAGGACACAAACAACCCTCCTCTTGTTCCAGGGCCTCAAGAAAGGTCATCACCAGATCAGACCCCGCAACCTTCCACTTAAGAAACCAGGGCCAAAACAAACCTTTTCCATTAAAATGTGCCCCGTCTGCAGTACTGCGTTACTAGCAACAGAAAATGAACAAATGTGGAGCAGTTCCACTACACAGAAAGCCCTGCACAGATGTCAGCTAACAATGACAAGAGTCATTCTATTCCTCTTTAAACTATCTTTGCTTTAAAAAAAAAAACAAAAGAAAAACTCCTCTAGTGCCTTTATGTTACATTTATAATCACGAAAAAGTTGTCAAAATATGAATGTCAATACCAGAGAAATTATCTAAAATTCTTTTAAATGCTTTCATGCTAAAAGATGTTTATACTATCATTTATAATACTTACAAATTGTAAATAACTTCAATGCACAACAATAAAGGATTGATTAGGCTCGTGATAATGCTTCCATCTGATCGAGCACTTCGCAGAAATTAAAAAGGATGATCCCGAGGAATTTTCATAACTTGCAGAGTGCTAATGTACCCAACTTGGAAAGGAAACACAGGGACACAGGTCCTGTATCCATACTCTCACCTGTCAGAAAACATGGAGAGGGCTGGGGATGCAGCTCAGTGATGCTGCCACCTGCCTCACAAGTGCAAGGTCCTGAGTTCGATCCCCCGTAACAAAAAACAAACAACAGAAAACACAGAGAGAAATGAGCCTAGAAGAGATGCAAACAAAATTGTACTCATCTTCTGATTCCTAAATCTCTGCCTCTCTAAAAAGCTTCCCCAAATTCTAAGATGTGTGAACTTATAGGGAATAAGCAGACTGCAGCTTCCTAAACTACAGGGCTGAGAACAATCCCCTCCCTGCCCACAAACCTCAGGATACAGGGCAGCAGGAAGAAGACCTGGGAGGGACACAGCTATGTGGAGAGGAGCACGGATTCCGTGATGACTTGGAGTAGAACTCAAATCCCAGCGCCACTCTACTTTCCCAGTGGTGTCAGGGAAGGGGCCTAACCTCTTTCAGCCTCTATTTCTCCCACAGTGACCTGGCCCTAAGCAGAGTACATACATATTGTGTGAGGAAGACTGGACAGGTAACACGGATGAAGGCTTGGCTTAGGATGACTATATACAGATAGCAAGTTTCCTCTTTTCAAGTATTTTGATTATAATATTAAAAGACAGAGAGGGCAAGCAGCCCACAGGCTGCAGGCTGGACGTGCCTGGCTTGGTGGCCGTGTCTGAACCATACTTGGTAACTATGGAGGAGGAGGTGGCACTGACGGCACCATCCCCAGCCTCTCCAGCTCCCCGTGAGCATCCCCGGACCTCAAGAGCTAAAGGGCCCTACCCTCAGTGACTCTTCTCGCCTTTTCCCCTCCAGCCCCGTTTTCCCTTATTGGAAAGAGCTGAAATCATCACTCTGATATTTAAAAATCCAAGTTACTGTCATGTGCCCAAAGTAATAAATGTTTTAGAGCTTCAATTAAACTAAATGTGGGAGAGCTGGATCCATCTCCTCTGTCTAATGAGTCACACGGAGCTGTTACCCTGCTCTCCATTAATTACAGCTGGGTCAGCGGGCTGCGTAATGAACCCGCGCCGAGGTCCGGGCCAGCAGACCCACGGAGCCACCTGGAGCCGGACCTTCAGAGCCTCTCTGCTCTTTCACTCCCAAGGGAAAGCCAGACCTCGGGCCAAGGGAGCTTCACACACACAGCAAAGTGAGGAGTCCCAGCGAAAGGAGACGTGGAGACTGTCTAACCGAGAAGTCACGGAGCTCCACTTTTCATTTCCACTGATACTCAAGCAACTTGAGCACAGCAGTCTTCTTTTCCACCTGGTTCTACCTCCGCCCGTACTCGCTGAGCACCCACCGTGGGTCAGACGCAGCGCTGGACCTCGGTGTCACTACTACCTTAAAGGAGAAAAGGAGCCCCGGCCTCAGAGTGGTTGAGTAGCCTGCCTGAGGACACACAGACACGGAATCCTAGGGATGGGACTGGAGGAGCCCTGCCTCCAAATCCCACGTTTAGCTATGAATCTTTGTGTCTGTCTTCTGATGAGCATTCCCAGGGCACTGCAGACAAAGATCTCTGTGCAAGGATCCCTCCGGCCCAGCCTCTGCTGTGTCCACAGTACACGGCTGATTTAAGGATTGAATGAGATTCACAGAGGGAAACCAACCGGCACAGCGCAGGGCTTGTTGGTGCTAAAACATGAGCTCGCGTGATGGTAGTGCTAGGCTCGTAGTCAGTCTCACTGAGTAACGCAATAGAATTGTTTATCTGGAAAAGATTTCAGAAAACTCTGCCTCCACCCTCTCATTTAGCAGAAAGAAAAACAATCCGGGTAAGGGGACAAAGATAATCAAAATCAGAGGTGTAACTGTCTTTGAGGCTGGTTCTACTTTCCTTTTCTCCGTGGTTTGCAAACTGTGCTTCCTGTAGGACTGCAGAACAAATGTCAAAACTGGCTTGCTATTTCACTGTTGGGATATGCATGACTGCATGGGGAAAGAATAGATTTTAAACATCCCCCGCAGGAACTGCATGAAAAAATTAAAGACTTTTTTTTAATTAGACTTAAATGCATGGCACTTTATTCCCAAGAAATGAAGACTATCAGTGCCTACAAGCACCTATGAAACTTGGATGAAAAAGGATACCAGGGAGGCTCCACATATGCCAAAGCAGGGGTCCCAGCTAGTCCTGGTTTGGGCAAAACAGCAGGAAGGTGGGTAAAGGAGGGAAGCTTCCTCTGTGTTTACAGCCCCTTCCCCACTGTTCACACACAGCCTGAGCCCCGCCTCCAGCCAGATCAGCAGCAGCACTGGGTTCTCCGAGAAGATCCAGCCCTCTCTGAACTGTGTGTGCAATGAGCCTAGCTGCCCGCTCCTTATGAGAGACTAATCCTGCATCCATCCCCCTACCACACTACGGAAAAGAAGGGTTGCAGTATCTCCTTCAGGGGCGCAGCACCCTCAATGACATACCTCCCATCCATTAGACCCCTGCTAATGTTTCCACACTTTCCAAGAACACCACTATACGAGGACCAAGGCCACATGTGACTCTGGGGGACCTTCCAGATCCAGACTGCAATACCTAGTCATAAAAACTTTTTATACAATTGAGAGTTGAAAGTACTCATTTTACTTGACGAGGGCTATATAGGGCTATATTATTCCACAAATCTACCCCCAATACAATATTCTACTTAATGAAAATCCTTTAAACATACTCCCTTCCAATGTTTACATCTTCCTTAAATCAAGAATAATCTCAGATTCCATCTATCACCAGGGTCATTCAGAATAAAAAGTTCCCAACTTGGCCCTATTTAATAAGACCAAAAAGTAAAAGCATAGCATTAGAAGTCAAAACTTGTTGTTAACAGATAATATATTCCTTGACAGTAGAAACCCAGGAGAATCAAGAAACAAGCTAATATAGCAAATAATAAAACTCAGTAAGGTTGCCAGATTTAAGATAAATTTATAAAATGCAACAGCATGTGTCTACACCTGCAAAAAACAGTACAAAGCAGTTTCATTCATAAAAGCAGTGATAAAATAGCTAGGATCTACAAAGGAAGAATGTACAACACCATTATTTTTAAACATATTTAATGATAGAAAAGAAGACTTGAAGAAATGGAGAAATAGTCTCTATTACCTCACATTTATAAAGATGTTGATTTCTCTTATTTTGCAGTGCAATTCTAATTAAAAATTCAGTAGATCCCAAAGTTATTTAACCAATAATGTCTTTCAAATGAGTCCCCTGCCTTCCTAAAAGTAAGCAGATTGTTTTCTGCTTCCTATAACAAAGGCGGGGGACAATCTAACATGTATGAGAGCTACCAGCATTAAGGACAAGGACCTGTAATATAACAACAGGACAGTGACCACAGGACCTTTACAAGACCTTCGGCAATTTTTACAGATTCGTGTCTCTTGTTGTGATTTTTCCTTGTCTATGAACCCAATATCTCAAAACACACAGTGACCCCTGGCAAACTTCACAGCAATGTCTGCGATATAACTATATAAAGGAATTCTCTCACCCAGTCCTTCTGTGGGGAATATCTGCTATTTTTGGTCTTCCTTCTTCCTTCATTTATTCCTTATGAAAACTGTCCTCTCCCTGCTCCAAGTAACCCAGTGATGGTATTGCTCAGTGGCTCTGCTGACTCTGCCACTCAAGTAGCCAAATGAAGGACCCATCCCTTGGACACGCCCACCATGGGCATGTGATCCAAACAGGGCCAATCGAGAGTCCATCTGAAGGGCCGATGTAGAACAGAAAGAGAAAACGTAACACCTTCTCCTCTGGGACCACTACCTAGGTAGGTGATACAGGCTGAAGGTCCAGTACCTATTTTTGCTACCATGTGAAGAACATATTTCTAAGGATGAAGGCAATATATAAAGAAGACGAACTTTCTAAAAAAAGATAGGAAGTTTAATGAATGACATCCTTTTAACTGGGAGGCTCAACTAAGCCTGAAGTTAATTCTACCCTTTGACTCACAAGTAGGGGAACCATTAACTTCTGCTTCACTTATGTAAGATAGATTTCTATTGCTCCAATCAGAAGAGCCCCAAATGCTGTACCTGCTGAATCAGAAGTTCCATGCAAGCATTTCAGTTTTATACTGGGTTTATATAAAAGGAACATGGAAGATCTTGTCCCGTGCTCTAGATTCATCGCATTTTCTTCCTCCCTTAATCTAGGTAGGCTTCTTTTATCCCCTCCAGCAGGTCTGCCCACTGCAGTACATGGTATGGGTTTATCCTGAGGCTTTAACCTAGCTGGCTGGTTCTGTTTTTAGGTCTTACATTAACTCTCAGGGAATCCTCCCCTGACCATCCCGAGGAAAAGAGCGCCTGCCTCCCATTAGCAGTATCTTTGTCACCGTCTCTCTTTATCATATTATTGTACTTTGTAATTATTTGTCGGCTAACCTGCTAACAAATTTTGTCTGCTTCCCTACTGGAAATAAGGAATACAGAGGGTAAAGGCCAAGTCTGTCCTGATCACCATTCTCTACTCCATGCCCAGCACAAGAGTTTGTCACCTAGGAGAGTTTCCAACAGACACATGTGAATAAATGAGCAGGCACTCACCTGGCAGCTGTTCCTGAGAAAAGTGAGAAAAACAAGGCAGCCATCAGTTATTATGTCCCTAGGTTGTCTCACCCAACACAGAGCAAAGAGAAGCTGTTAGCAAAAGAAATGGACAATTGGTTTCCGTGAGAGTTTTCAGGCACAGGTAGCATGCCAACCCTGAGTGCTTCTGGGAGGCAAAAGAAGGCTCATCAGGTAAGCAGAGCAAGATGGGGCCCCTGTCTTCCACAAGCTTCTCCTCTGGCTAGAGACACTGTGAAAATAAAGAGCAGAGGAGAAAGAACGATAATCCTGAAGAAAAGCCATTCCTTAATTATTGCATACCTTTCCCGAGGCTATCAGCAAAATAATTTGGGAATCTAACAGAGAACTATAAATAAAAGAAGAGCTACATCTATACCATGCCAAGGGGGGAAAGCTGCAATTAAACTCACATCCCTTCTACAATTAAACCCTGCAGGCTCTGGGCGAGGCATGTGGCCGGGGGCTCCTGGCCTCGCCTCTCCTTTGGTAACTGAGTCTCGCTTTCCCCTCCTGGCTGTACTACGGTTGTTATTATGGCTCTGAGGTCAAAGTGACAAGAAAGCAGAGGAAAGAGCAGGAAGCTGAACATGAAGAGATGGCCCCCTGCCAAGAGATGTTTGCCACATTGGGATAAGGAAGCGGCTGTCTCCTCTCCTCCCGCCTGCCTATCTCCATCGGTGGCACTCTCTGAAATGAGCTGCAGGTTAACAAAAGAGTCTTTCTTGGGGTACGCGTCTGTTCAGTTCCCTGGACAAAGTAAGTTACAGTCAAGAGACACATCCTCAGCTCCCTGTCTGACAAGGGGAGGAGGAAGGAAGCTTGCTTACATTCAAGGTCCGTTCTCTACCCAGTGCTGCCTGGGAAAGTTGACCTGCATGTCCCCACTTTCACGCAGCTACAGACTAGTGAGGAGAGAGATGGTTACCACATAAAATCAGGTGGACTAGATGAATAGACCCAAGAGTAAGATCTTGAGTATAGACACAGACAAGTCTTAGATTCATCCTGCCTGGAATATGATTCACCTGGGAAACCAGCCTTACAGCAGTCTGAGCCTGCAGATCAATGCAAAGGAGTCTGGAGCTTGCAAAGGCCCCGAGAGCGGATGTGTCAGAGCTGCCCAGGGGACACAGAGGACCCTCAGCTCAGTTAATGACACGACCAGATGCCAGAGCACAAAGGGCTGGGCTTTGATATGAACAAATACTGCCTTCCGAGCTTTCTGGAGCTGTCTTCATGCACTCGAGTTGCTACTTCTTTTAAGGACATTAAGGAAACATGTGTCTTTCATCTGAGTTTGCTGGTATCTGTTCATCAGATACCATCAGATATTCATCAGATACTTCCCTTGTGCCAACCCCAGGAAAATAATTTCACAAAGGGACAAAGCCTAAGAAAGGAACAAAAGCAAACGACATGGAACCAAGTGTCCAAGAAGAGGACAGAAACAGGAGCAAGGATGCTGGGGAGGCCTTCCTGAGGAGAGGACAACAAGAACAACAAGAGATGGCCAGGCCAAGATCAGACAGAGGACACAGCCTCTATACCTGCACGATGCAAACACCCGGAGGAAGAAAGAACAAGACTGGCCTTTGAAGCACAGAGGGAAGACCACAAAGCTAAAGAAGATCCTTTTGCTCCAAGGTTGGTCCCCAACCATCCATACCAGGGTCCTTCCTCGTGGGGAGTCACTAGACATGGACATTGTCAGGTCTCACCTGAAAATCAGAAGCTGTAGGAGTGGAGCTAGCTATGGATGCTTTACCAGCCCTGGAGGAGGTTCTGAGACCCGCCCCAGTGTGAGGACCACAGCGCTGGAACACAGACGCGGAAGAGGGGACCGGTACAAAGGGTCAGGCAAACGCACACTGTCCACGTGAGCGGCCAGACCGTGACTTGCCTGAAATAGTTCATCTCACTTTTCACCGCTGGATCTCCAGGAGTTATTATGTCACCAACACACTATGGGTGCTCAA
Organism: Fukomys damarensis; assembly: GCF_012274545.1. Taxonomy (NCBI): domain Eukaryota; kingdom Metazoa; phylum Chordata; class Mammalia; order Rodentia; family Bathyergidae; genus Fukomys; species Fukomys damarensis. Next base: position 6,042,149 of record NW_022900921.1, on the reverse strand, counting down.
CGCTTCTCTAGGGAAGAAATAAATTAATACAAACATTGAACTTCCATCTGTAATGACCTTACACTCTTGACTGGGCAGAGACATGGAAGATAAATAGCTAATGTTTGAAATGGAGATAAGAGACACAGTTTTTGTTTTTTAAATAAAAACTGTTAGAGCGGAAGGACTGATGTCATCAAGAAGTGGGAGATGAAGACACTTTGCAGAAAATGAGGTCAAAAAAACTAAAAAGCGGGCAGAAAAGCTAAATAGACACAAAGGCTGCAGCTTTTACTTTTGGGACAAACAATACATTCATTGACTCCTCTAAAGAACTGGTATTTTCATGGGACCGAGTAATAACTATCATTCACTTCTCATCTCGAAGCAAACATGAAATGTAATATTGGTTCAGACATCCAAAATACAAAGTAAGAATCTCTATCCAAATGGAAAAATCCTCAGCTTTATGGAAAATTCCACTATTCGAGAGGCTCTACTTCCCAGGGCATGTTAGCTGTCCAGGGTTTTTACAGCATTGCTACTCTTCTATCACTAAAGTGTTCTCACAACACAGAGTGGGTGACACTGCTGCTAACCCAGGAGATGTAGAAGCCCCCAGAGACCTCCTGGGAAACCTCCCAGAGCCAAGAAATCCCAGCTGGCTGAGCCGTCCTGAGACACTGCTCTCTACTGAAACTCTCCTTAACAGAGGGGGTTTTAATATTCCTTCTTCCCTCCTTCCTTCCACTCCTGCAGTTAGTAAACTCCTGGGAGTAAATCACCTATCAGATTTCTCTAATTCCTCTCTTCCTGCAGGCCACAGAGAGCCTGGTCCATCCAGGGAAGACGTGGAAACACCCAGGAGGAAACCGGGCTTCCTGGGCTCACATCCAGGAAGAAAACTCTTAAATGTCTAATTCAAAAGCTTCTTTTTTCATGAATGCCATTTTTTTCCTCACCGCATTTAGAAATCCCCCTCAGCCAACAAAAGAAGAAAATGTTCATTATGAATGTGGTTGCTGTTCTCAATTGATTTTACTTCTGCTCCTACGTTTCTAAATCTTGAGTGTTTATCTTACTGTTTTTTCTATCACTGTTCTCTCCTCAACAGTCAGTGATTTATCAAGGGCTCACCTCTTGCGTTCAGGGAAATATAGAAACAACCCTGGAGGTGCTTCATTTGGGTGTGTTTAATGCACACATGTGCACACACATTCACACATACGTACACACACAAATGTATTAGAAAATAGCTTTGGGCTTCAGCTATCAAAGCTGTGTACCCACGGACTGGGCTGGCTAGAGAGAGAGAGAGAACATTTCCTGCCACTGACCTGATCTCTACAGGTCTTTCCTTGAAGAGCTGCTCTGAAGTTCTATGCTTCAGCAAGAGTTTGGCTTTGAATGTGAATTTGGGAATGGGCTAGGAGATGAGAGGGAGACAGGGAAACCCTTGTGGGCCGAAGGTCCCTCAGGAGAACTCACACTCCTGGCGGCGGTACCCCTCGTGGGGGTATCGTTACTGCAAATGTTTATTCCACACCTATGAGGTACGACAGAAACACGTGGTGTGTCTTAGTATTTTTTTCATTGTTATAGTAAAAAGACAGGTTGCCACTAATCCCTCTCAAAATACTCCCCCTGGCTTCACACACACATGTCCCAACACTTGCTACTTTCTGAAGCTGTTGTGAAAGTCCCTCTCTGTGTCTCTAGTTGTGCGGTCATGGCTGCCTTGATGTCCTGAATCAATTCAAAATGTTCACCTCCAGTGGTCACTGTGACCTTGAGGAAGTACTGAAGTCGCACGGCCCCTGATCTGGTGACAGATGGATAAGAACATAGTATACTGCTTTTATGAGCCCACCTTTCCATCGGCTCACACTCGACAGTAGCATTTACCATATTTTGTATTAGGTCTCATAAACACATGAAAGAGGGTCTCCACAATGACTTCAGAAAGTGGCAAGTGCAAGGTCTCCAAAGCAGCGGGGAGAGAATATTTTGAAAAGATCAAGAGCAATGTGCATTTCACTGTAATGTTTTTTAATTTAAACATTCACTTTATTCTCTGCACTGTGTGTTATTTCAGTCTGCATCAGGACGTACCCAACTATGATCATATCCATGTTGCTGAAGAGAAAATCAAGGCACAAGGGACTGACATCACTGTTGTTACCAAGCTTGAAAGGAAGGCAGGCAAGACTCAGACCGAGGCTGTTTGGCTCCAGCGTCAGCCCTCAACTGGCTCCGTCACACTGCATCCAAAAAAGGTAGTAATCACTCCTTTCTCCTTACATTTAGAACAGCCTATGTGCTAAAAAGGGAGCATGGTATCTTCATCTTCTCCAGGATGACTGTGGCCAAGAAGCTCTTACCGAATGAGAGAACAGGGTCCAGGGGTCAGGGATGGGGAGGACCTGCCCATGCTTGCCACACAGTCAAAGCAGAGCCTCCTGCTACTCTGCCCCTGGCCTCCTGCAGCATCCTCCTAGACACGGTCCACGCACAGGTGTGTCCTGTTAATGCTTGTTAATGCTCCGCCTACACAGGGCATCCTGAGGTCCTATACACTCTACTTAGAGCCACCAGCTCTCGAGGTGGGTAACAGAGTCAGGAGAAAGAGAGAAAAGAAACAAACGAGACGTTCAGGCCATAAAACTAAGATACTCTTGGTGCATCCTTGCCTTCCACCCCAAAGGCCAGGGGTCCTCAAACCCTAGTGCCAACAGGAACCGGTTCCCACTGTACTGTGCAGAGAGCCAGGGTGTGAGAACACAAGTCCTCGCTCTCCTCGTTGTCTGGCCTCCCTACCATCCTCCTTTCTTCGCTTGAACTCCACTAGCATTTTAACCCCATCTACACCGGACGCAGGGCTTATGTTCCCTGGGTCACGGATGAATTGTCTGGCCTCCCTACCATCCTCCTTTCTTCTCTTGAACTTCTCCACTAGCATTTTAACCCCATCTACACCGGACGCAGGGCTTATGTTCCCTGGGTCACGGATGGATCACTGTGCTCCGAGACATTCAGTGGCTCTTTGCCACACAATCTAGCCTGGTCCACAGTTCCTCCGTGTTTTGGCTGTCACCTATTTTTATAACCTATATTTTGAGCCTTATTTTCTTCACATATCTAAGCTCCAGCCACAGAAGTATCCCAAAAAGTCCTATATAACCTCCCTCATGATTCGTCTGCCTAGAACTCCTTGCCACATGCCATTCTATCCAAAAATACGCTCTAAGTTCACCCAGCATGAAAACTCTCCTCCACCTCATAGTCAAGAGTGAAGAGCCAAGCATGGTGGTGCACACCTGTAATCTTAGCACTCGGGAGGCTGAGGCAGGAGCATCGCTGTGAGCCTGGGCTACATAGTGAGTCCCAGGTCAGCCTGAACTACATAGTGAGACCCTGTCTCAAAACACCAAAAAAAAAGAAAAAAAAAGAGCGCAGAGCTGATCCAGAGAATGGGAGAAACATCTCACCAGCTTCTCTTCTCTTCAGACAAAGGACTAAGTCCTAGACTGCACAAGGAACTCAACTTTAAAGACCCAATCCAAAAATGGGCATCTAAAATGTATAGACATTTCTCATCTGAAGAAGTCCAAACAGCAAATAAACACATGAAAAAAATGCTCACCAGCACTGGTCATTTGAGAACTGCAAATTAAGACAACACTGAGGCTCTTACCTCACACCAGAAAGAATGGCTGCTATCAAGAAACCAACCAATAACAAAGGCTGGTGAGGCTGAGGGAGAAAAGGAACGCTGCTCCCCTGCCAGTGTGAGGGTAAACTGGCACAAGCATTATGGAAATCAGTATGGAGATGCCTCAAAAAACTAACACTAGAGATTCTATTGGACTCAGCTGTTCCTCTTCTAGGTATCTTCCTGAAAGAGTGAAAGGCATTAGACCACAGTGATATATGCACAGCCACGTTTATAGCAGCACAGTTTAAAACAGCCAACTTGGAAACAGCCCATGTGCCCGGCAAGAGATGAATGAAGAAAATGTGGTACTTATACACAACAGAATATACTCTGCCATAAAAAAGGATAAAGTTGAATCTGTTATAAGAAAATGGATGCACTTTGAAACCATAATCTTTTTTTTTCATAACAGGAATCGAACTCGGGACCTTGCGCTTGTGAGGAACCACTGAGCTAAACCCCCGGCCCAAGAAGATCATCTTAAGCAAAATAAATCAGGTATGCAAGTTTGAATATTGCATTGTTTATCTTGTGTGACAAAGCTCAAAGGTAAATAAGGAGCATCACGGAGGATAGATATTGGGGAGTAGGAAGAACCTGTTCACGTGGGGAGAGGCACAAGCAAGGGCGACAGAGAAGAGAAAGAAAAGAAAAGGGAAAAAAGAAGAACAGAAGGAGAAAAAGAGAAATAAAGCTTTTGTAAATGAGGGAAAGAAGGGCTGAAGGGAGGGGAGGAAAATAAGAAAAAAGAACTGAGATACAATTATGTACAGGTACAAATTCCCCATGATGAATGTGATCAACATCGACAAATGTGCACTAATAAAAACATAAAGTTAAAATATCTCCCTAGGCTGCCTTCATCCCATACGAGTCCTATTATATTCCTGAGTCTAACTCGACGTGAAAATGTTTACCTCAGGCAGGAAAAGCTCCTTAAAAGCATGGAACCCGCATGCTGCTTCTTTATACCCGTTCGCTGCCCCTGCTGTACCAGTGTTAATAAATGTTTGTTGAATTGAATTAAACGCAGAGGTCATCTGGGGGATACGAGTTAGAACTTTATCATAATTTAGACTCTCAGACTATGGGGAGTTGAAGGACCGGTGACCTCTCTCCTCAGAACTCAATTATCTGCATAAGAACAAACGTCTGAGATATCTAGCTATTAATTTTCTCACAATCATCTCGGCCTCCAAAGTTCACAAATGTCCCTTCCAATTTCCCAGCCACATCGTTCTCGAGAAATGAGATTCTCTCCTCCTTCCCTGAACCACAGTGGCCCTGGTATCGTGTCACTTCTCCCTTGCAGCCATCAAATCTCCTTACACTTTCTTATTCTTTTCCAGCTTGCCAAAATGGACCTCTGGGGCGTCGAGACGCCTGTCACCACAACTTTCCGGGGCCCTGTTCTGGGACTCACAGTTTCCTGCTCAGCATTCTAAACCAACAGCTGAGGGCCACAGGCTTTACTGGCAGCCAGAGGCAAAGGAATCCATTCTAATTAATCCTCCACGCAAAAATGACAGCCTTCAACCACCTCGGAGGCACGAGCTAACAAACCGGGAGTGAGGGAAAACGGCAGGCTGGCTTCCCATGAAATCAAGACAGCCTCGCCCTGAGTTTTGTTCTGGGTCACATGGCAGGGTCAGGAGGTGTGGCCGAATCACTGAAGTCCCTGCTGCGACTCTGACCACTGTGATCATAGGCACTGAGAGGTCCCTTCACTCCCCAAGCTCCAGAGGACCGCCATCCGGCTCTTTAGAAGCCTTGCACCATAGGAGATAAACATTCGTCCTAATTAACAGATTTGTATAACTCACACCTTTCCATGGGCACCATGTGATAGGACCTCAGTACCTTGGTCACGTAGGACACAGAGGAACTTGGGACTGAATGGGACCGAAGGAGAGAAAATACATCATGACCAATGCTTTTCCGCAACAAGGTGATCTGACAGTCCAGTGTTCAATGGCCAGAGCATTGTACAACTCCACCAGCAGGGGCTCAGACAGTCCCCAGGGGGAATGAGGTGAGCCACCTAGCACGTCAAGGCAGAGGAAGGCACGGGACCCTGGCGATGTCCCCCATCAACACAGAGTTGCTACCGCTGCTCTGCATAACTCACTTGCCAGGCACGAAGCTAAGGATCACGGGTTCACCTTTAGGTGCATCTTTTTCTAATTGGAAAATTGACAAGAAGTTACTCAACTATTTCTCTAAGTTTGTTATTTCACCTGAAAAAATAATGGGATAAAAAAGAGTACTACTCAGTTAACAAGCTCCTGTGGTAGAATGAATAATCCGTGAGCAAAATACCGTGATGTCTTATTTCCTCTTCCTTCCGACAAATCCAAGAGCCTCCCTCCCGGATTAAGCAGGTCAGAATATTCAAAGTCAAAGCTGTCCTGACAATGAGAAGCAGCACAGACAGCTCAGGAAGAAGACAGCAACGTTTCTTCATTCTCAGCCTTGTGTGAAGCAGGAACAAGGAAGACTAGGAAGAAGGTGAATCCACATGCATGTGCAAACACACCCCCTCCAATGTGCACTAAGTTATAAAACTGTCCAAGCACAGAACGGAAAGATCAGTTAGAGAAAAAGGAGAGATGCTAACGACAGGTTTGTTCCTCTCCCACTTTAAGATTGCTCTTTGGGATCTTGGAGGGTGGCAAACACCTCATTTCAACCCCTCTGCTCTTCTGAGGGCAGCAGATGCGAAGGCCACAGCGGGTGTAGAACTGGGAGGACCCTGAGAGAGCCCAGCGTGGGAGCTGTGGCCAAGCAATGGGAGCTGAGACCACAGCCTAGGTCAGGGCACCGGAGAGTCACTGCCACCCTACAAGATCGACCACAAGGGAGGGAGGAAAAGCAGGGAGCCTGCACTTCACCAAATTTACACCTGTAAGACCCTAACAACTCATACGACTGAGTCTTCCTGGAAGTGGCCAGAACACATTTTCAACCTACGGTAGAATGGTGACCCACAAAGAAAGTCAACTCAGTTTTAAGAAAATAAAAAATATATTTTTCAATTGGGACAATTTTGTTAATTTCAGTCTCATTGATTATTACTGATTTGTTCCATTTTTTCCATATCTTCTTGGTCAATTCTGCTAGACTGTATGTGTCTCAGAATTTACCCATTTCTTCTAGATTCTCCTCAATAGGAGAATATGTGTATTCCAAATAGTTTCTAATAATCCTCTGGGTTTGAGGGGTGTGATTTCACCTTTTCATCTCTAATGTTAGTAATCTGGGTCTTCTCTTTGTTTCAGGGGGGTGGTGACCTAAGAGTTTGCCAATCTTTATCTTTTCAGAGAACCAACATTTTGTTTCATTGGCCTTTGCAGTACTCTTTCAGTCCTCATTTCATTAACCTCCACTCTGACCTTTATAATTTCTTTCTCCTGGTTTGGTGTTTCATTTGTTCTTGTTTTTCTAAGACCTTGAGAGGTATCGTCACATGATGTATTTGGGATTGCTCAAATAAATAGACATTTACAGCTATAGGAGTACCTCTTGGAACTGCGTTCCTTGTGTCCCATACGTTCTGATTGGTTGTGTTTCCATTACTGCTCGATTCTAGAAATTTTCTAATTGCTGCCCCTGATTTCTTCAAGAACACAACAATCACTCAGAAGTGTATTATTATTCAATTTTCATGTGTTTGTACAGTTTTGTTTCTTTGGCCATTGATTTGTAATATTTTTGAAACCTGAATTCAGGGCACACACACCTATACGTTTGCATGCCCCCAATATACTAAAAAATCATAGCTAAAATAATGGTAACAGCTACACTCACTGCACAATGTCCAGCACTATTCCTGCTGTGTTATCTCTTTCTCATGGTCATAGATTGAGTCCAGCATTATCAATGTGTTCTGGAGGAGAGTTAACTCAAGCATGAGGAGGTTGGATCATCTGTGCAGTTACAGCTTTGAACTACAGGCTCAGAATTTGAAGCCAGGCCCTCAGGTTGCACAGCGTGAACTCTCCACCACTTCTGTTCTCTTGTTTCTGCGTTAAGCCTTCCACATACTGCAGCATGTATAATGTGAGAGCTGACTCTAAGCTGGACACTTAGCTGAAAGCTCTACTCTGAATACATTTATGCTCTTTATAATAACCCCAAGAGAAAGTCTTATTATTATCATGTTTTTAAAAATATAAGGAAGTGGGGCTCTCACACAGTCTTTCTGGCTTCAGTGTGCGCTCTCAACTCTTTCACACAATTTCAGCATAAACATTCACACAAGACTCGCTTTGCTGCCAGGTTTTAGAGGAAGGACTTCATATGCGCACCTGCCAACGTGCGGGTCATGATGTACGCATGTGATGTGGGTTCCCAGCAACCTGAAGTCCAAATGGGGGCAGCTAGAAGTCAGCCTCCCGCCCACCAAGGAGAAGATGGCCAAACGTAAGCTAAGAATCTGGTCACACTCAAGAGTCTCACGACTCAGGCTTCACAGGCAGCTGGAATACACAGCTGATGAACTGAGTCCTGGGAAGGGAGGGAACAAAAAGATTCAGAGCCAGTAAGAATCAAGTCACGGAAAAAATAGCACAAATGCACCCAGGGCGCTGGCCACATCCCAAGCCAAATCATTTAGGACGGTGTGTACACAGGTTGATGTGAAGACACCAGTCAGACTCACTTCACAGATAAGCGGAGGTTTGAAGAAGGGAAGTAATTACCTGTTGCTCAGCAGGTAAGTGGTAGAACCAGAGACCCAAACTTGGCTCTCTCTCTTATTCCAAATGCAATGCTTTTCCTCCCTACTCCATTTATTCTAAGGCGAGTAAATGCTACAAGTGAATATTGTGGCTGAAAGGAGGAAAAAGGGAGCAAAGAGGCATTTGCAAATCTGCTGTCACTCAGAACATCCATCTCTGTGATCAGTGAATATTCTTTTGTTCTGTCTCTAAAGCACATTTAGTTTTTGAAAATTAATTTTATTGGTATATTTCAGGTATACAATATAAGACATTCATCACTGAAGATTTGTACCTTTACATAATATATCTTGATTCCTACTTTCCCCATTCCTCTGCCCTCCCTTCAGCCACTCCATCTGTCTTATTTACAAAGACTTTGTTTCCGCTTTTCATTTTCTCAAGTTAATTCCATTCCCTTCCTTTCTTTCCCCTCCCCTTCCCACTTCCCCTCCCCCTTTGCACCTTTTCTTTCTACTTCACATTATCTATTACACATTTTCGTCTTCATTTATGCTTTGTATCTCAGACTAGAGAAACTGTTTGGTATTTACACACGTGTCTTATTTATTCCACTTAAGAGTATAACCTCAATGTGCATCCATTTAGCTATAAATGTCTCTAATTTCTCATTCTTTATGGCTGAGTAGTATCCCATTTAAAAAAAAACACATTTTCTTTATCTAGTCTCCAGTTGATGGGCAACTGGGTGGTTTCCAACTTTTAGCTATTACAAATGGAGCTGCTATGAACATGGGTGCACATATATCACTGTGGTATGATTGTTTTCTTTTGAGAAGATACCCAGCAGCAGAAGAGCGGGGTCAAATGGGGCTTCCACTCCTAGTTCTTTGAGGAATCTCCATACTGATTTCCACAGTGGTTGCACCAGTCCGCACTCCCACCAACCATGGAGAAGGGTTCCTTCTTCCCCACATCCCTACCAGCATTTATTATTGGTTGATTTCATGGTGGCAGCCATTCTTTCTGGGGTAAGGTGGAATCTCAGTGTTGTTTTCCTTTGTATCTCTTGAATGACCAGTGATGCTGAATATTTTCTCATATGTTTATTTGCTATTTCTGCTTCTTTGTCTGAGAAACGTCTGTTCATTTCAGATGCCCATTTTTGGGTCACATCTTTAAATGTGGGAGGGCTTTTTTTTAAGTTCTTTATATATTCTAGATAGTAGACCTTTGTCTGAGGAACTGCTGCTAGAAATTTTTCCCACATTGTGGGTTGTATCTTCACATTTGCTGGCTTCTCTTGCTGTGCAGAAGCTTTTTAATTAAGAGGAGCTCCCACTTGCTGATTTTTGTGCTAGATCATGCATAAATGAAGTTGTGTTCATGAAAGCTTTTCCTATGCCAACATCTTCAACAGTTCTACCTAACCTCTCTTCCAGCCAGTTTTATGTTTCTGTTTTATTATTTTTTTCTGTTTTAATATTTAGATCTTTAATCCATTTTTATTTTAGTTTAGTGTATGGTGAGAGATATTGGTCTAGTTTTAATCTTTGGCAAGTTGAAACCCAGTTTTTCCAGCATCATTCATTAAAGAGGCTATCTCTCCTCCAGTGAGGATGATTGGCTCCTCTGTCAACAATGAGGTAGCTGAGTATGTCAGGAGCTATTTTTGTGTCTTCTAAGTGATTACACTGATCTTCGGGGTCTGTTCCTTTGATTGAACCATACTGTTTTTATCACATTAGCTTTGTAGTATTGTTTCAAGTTGGAGATTGTTCCAATTCTTGTTCCAAATCAAATTTTGGATTCTTTTCTCAATGTCTGTGAAGTATGGTTCCAGGATTCAATTGGAATTGTATTGAATCCACATAGCAATTTTTGAAGCATGGACATTTTTCACTATATTGGTTCTTCCTACCCAGGAGCAAAGGATTGTCTTTTTTTTTTTTTTTTTTTTTTTTTTTTTTGTACTTGGGATCAAACTCGGGCCCTTGTACTTGCAAGGCAGGTGGTAGAACCACTGAGCTAAATCCTCCACCCTCCATTTTCTTATATCCTCTTTTCTCCCTTTTTTAAGAGTGAGATAGTTTTCAGAGTAGAGGTCTTGATTTATTTTGTTAGGCTGATTCCTAAGTATTTCTTTTTTTTTTTTTAATGCTATTGTAAAAGGAGTTGTTTCTCCAGTTTCTTTTTCATTAAGTCTGTTGTTTGTGTACAGGAAAGCTATTGATTTCTGTGTGTTGACCTTGTATAGAGCTACTCCACTGAATTTGGTTATTAAGTCTAAAAGACTGTTGGTGCACTTCTTGGGGTCTTCAATATAGAGTATCATGTTGTCTGCAAAAAATGACAATTTGACTTCATTTCCTATCTTTATTCTTTTTATGCCTTTCTCTTGTCAAATTGCTGTGGCTACTGTTTCCAAAACTATATGGAACAGAAGTGATGATAGTGGACATCCTTGTCTTGTTCCTGACTTTAGTGTGAAGGATTTCAGTTTTGGACCATTTAGCATGATATTGGCTGTTAGTTTTTTATAGATGGCTTTTATCAGGTTGAGGTTGAGACCGTCTGTCTATTCCAACTTTTTGTAGGGTTTTTATCATGAATGTGTGCTGGATTTCATTGAATGCTTTTTCTGCATCTATTGAGATGATCATATGGATTTGTCCTTGACTCTATTAATATAGTGTATTACATTTATTGATTTGCCTATGTTGAAGCATCCCTGAATCCCTGGGATGAATCCCACTTGATCAGGGAGTGTGATCTTGATAATCTTCTGCATTCTATTTGCCAGGATCTTATTGAGGATTTTTGCATCTATGTTCATTAGTGAGACTGGCCTATAGTTCTCTTTTTCAGTTGGGTCTTTCTCTGCTTTGGGGATCAACATGAAGCTTGCTTCCACGAATGAATTTGGGAGTATTTCTTCCCTTTCAATTTCATGGAAGAGTTTAAACAGCTGTGGTAATAGTTCCTCTCTGAATGTATTGTGAAATTCAGCAGTGAAGCCATCGCAGACTGGGCTTTTCTTAGTTGTTAAGTTTTAAATTACATTTTCAATTTCACTGATTGATATTGGGTTGTTTAGAATTTTTAGATCACCTTTGTTCTACTTTGGTAATCAATATGTATCTAGGAACCAGTCTACTCTATGTTTGCCATCTTATTGGCATATAGGCTCGCAAAGTAGGCATTGATGATCTTCTGGATTTCTTCTGGGTCCATTGTAATTTAAACCTTTTCATTCCTAACTGCATGGATTTGGATCTTTTCTTTCCTTTTTTTTTTTTTAATAAGTATGGCTAAGGGTTTGTCAATTTTGTTTATTCTTTCAAAGAACCAACTCTTGCCTTCATTGATTTTTTGTATCATTCTTTTAGTCTCCATTACTGCTCTGATTTCTGCTCTGATCTTTATAATCTCCTCCTTTGTATGAGCTTTGGGTTTGTCCTGCTCTTCTATTTCTAGAAGCTTGAGGTTCAGCATCAGGTTGCATAATTGCACTCACTGTTTTCCTAATATGCATACTCAGTGCTATGAATTTCCCTCGTAAGACTGCTTTCATTATGTCCCATAGATTCTGATATGTTGTATTGTCATTATAATTTAATTGTAGGCATTGTCTGATTTCTTCTTTAATTTCCTCTGTGATCCATTGGTTATTAAGAAGTGTGTCCTTCAATTTCCATGGGTTTATGAAATTCTTGTGGTTTCTTTTGCTACTGATCTCCAGTTTCATCACACTATGGTCAGATAATACACAAGGGATAACTTCCACTCTTTTGCACTTACTTAAACATGCTGAGCATGTTTTTTTGCACTTACTTAAACAATATGAGCAAGTATGCGGTCTATTTTGGAGAATGAACCATGTGCAGCTGAAAAGAATGTGTATTGTGATTTTGGGGTGTGAAACACTCTGTAAACATCTGCTTAGTCCATTTGTTCAAGAGTTTGAGTTCTAGCATTCATTGTTTATTTTCTGTCTATTTGATCTCTTTGAGATATTGGGGTACTTGAGATCTCCCATTACTATTGTATTAGTGCTTATTTGACTTTTCAAGTCCATTAGTATTTGTTTTATATAGTCAAGTGCACTAGTATTTGGTGCCTATATATTAATGATTATCATCTTTCCCTCTTGGACTGTTCCCTTTACAAGGATGTAGTGTCCTTCTTTGTTCCTCTTAATTGGTGTTGGTTTGAAATCCATTTGATCTGCAAACAGGATAGTTATTCCTGATTTATTTCAGGTTCCTATAGCCTGGAGTATTGTTTTGCACACTTTTACTTTCAGACTATGAGTTTCTTTTTTAATTAAGTGTTTCTTGTGTGCAGCATATTTTTTTTCTTTTTATTGAGGTTATTGGTACAATCTAGGTATACAATACAATTACATTCATCATTGGGATTCTGTACCTTTATATAATAGGTCTTGATTCTCTCATTTTTTCCCCTTGTCCCTACCCTCCCTTCACCCCCTCCTCCCCTCCCCATTTACAAACACTTTATTTCCATTTTTTCAGTTTCACATATTTTTTTCCTCTCCCTTATTACCTTTCCCCCACCCTTCCCACTTTCCTTACACTTTTAGCCCTTTACTTCCTATTTCACATTATTAATTATCTCATTAGGATCCTGTGCACTATTGTAGTTTTTCACACCAAAGAAACTATTCGGTATTTCAGTTAAAGAAATCTCTGTATGAACATTAAAAATAGGGAATCCTAAAATAAAACTAAAAAGCAAAGTAAAAGAGAAAAGGCAATGATGTAACATCAAAATAATCCTTAATTCTGGAGATGAAAACGGTATAACATCAAAAATCCTTAATTCTGGAGATGAAAACGGTCCCTGAACATACTTAAATTGCTTCTCACTCTTATAGTCTTATCTTATTCTTTTTTTCATTATTTAGAGAATACTTCATTAGTTTCTGTAATCAAATCCCGTAGATACGACCTTACATATTTAGTATGATGTGTTACTCCTGTACACATGGAAAAAAAAATAAATTAACATTTCTAGACCAATATGGTTGTCCATTTCTGTACAATGCCAAGTCAACACAGTAAATTGGGATGACTTTTTCCAAAGTTGGCAGCACTGTTAAAGTTTCCCAAAATTCAATTTATATATGTGTGTGTGTGTGTGTGTGTGTGTGTGTGTGTGTATAGACTAATAATAATATGTTATGCATCCATAGCAGCAACAGCTTTTCCAGGTTCTGCAGTCATCTGAACTAAATTATAGACATTCAGCACATTCCATTTAAAAAAAAACAAAGAAAAGAATAATATCCAGACAACAGCAAAGTTCTGTTGCTCTTGTGGTACCTGGCACCATTTTTTCTATTAGCCTCTTAATCATCTGGAAAGAGAACATTCTAGAGTAATATCATTACATGTAGCTCTGATAAAGCACACTCCCTACTATGTATCATAAAGCAGGTACTAGATATTTTACATTCATAGAGGTATGATACAGTACTGTCCTACATCAATAATACTAGATTCAGTTTTGGTTTGAAATTTACTTTGCCTGCAAATAAGATTGCTACCCCTGTTTTTTTTTGGGCTCCTGTCACATGGAGAATTCTTTTCTATCTTTTCACTTTCAGTCTATGGGCTTCTTTTTGCACTAGGTGTGTTTCTTGTATACAACATATTATTGGATTTTGCTTCTTATTCCATTTTGCCAGTCTATTTCTCTTGATTGGCGAGTTGAGGCCATTGACATTGCTGGTTATAACTGATATGTACTGACTTATTATTGACATGTTATTGGCCTTTTGTGGACTCTTTTCACTGTTTCCCCTTCTCCTTTTAATTTCTTGCCTTACCTATTTGATTTGCTCTGTTGGGCCTCATGGTGTTGTTGCCTTCATTGTCTTTTTCTAAGATCTTGTTTAGAATTGCTTGTAGTGCTGGTTTGGAATTCATGTAGTTTCTCAGGTGTTCTTTGTCGTGGAAGTGTCTTATTTCCCCCTCCATTTTGAAAGAGAGTTTTGCTGGATACATCA
>NW_022900921.1:5996284-6026889 GCF_012274545.1 Fukomys damarensis | reverse complement strand
CTACTGTTTGCCATTGGTGAACTGGAAGTCTGTCCTTGTGTCTTGCTTAAGTGTTTTCTCATTTTAATTTTTGTTGTTGGACTGTCCTTGGTTTAATCTCTGCATTATCACCCAAATCTTCCTGATATAGTTTCATGCTAGCTTCTGTGTCTCTAACGACCCATGACATTCTCATCTTCATAACATCAGAGAAAACAGCTCATCAAATCAACGGCAATGCTTTACCCCAATTGATACAATCAGCAACACATTAAGATCAAGCACAACTTGGACACTGACCACCTGTGGTAGTCACTAGTCTATCACCCTTAAATCATTTGAATTCAATTGAAATCAAGAAGCAATCCAGAACATGTCTGCAGTGAACAAACTTTTCAATATAATATATTTACCATTTAATGGCTCAGACAGAGCAAGGATGCAAGACCCCTGATCTCAGTTAGCTGATGGCTGAACCTCATGATGCTGACTGACCTCGGGCTGCAAGGCCCAGACTGAGTTCCCCATCCTTCTGAATGGTTGAACTCTGCAACGTTCTATTATAGGTTTCCCACGCCCTTTCTTTAAAGATGTTCAAAGTTGTGAACTCAGAAAAATACCCTTGATGACCACCTCTGTCTTTGCAGAGTGGGTCCAAAGACTTGCACAGTCAGGAGGTCTGAGAGTGCCGGGGGGGATTATGGGAGTTCAGGGGCACCCGCGCAGCTACCCTCCCAGTGCTTGAGCAATGGCTGCTGAGTCGGGAGCAGGCATGGTTCTCCTTCCCACGGTGGATCGGGCCCAGCCCACCTTCCCGGTGCTTGAGCGATGGCCCGTGTGCAGCATATTGTTGGATCTTGCTTCTTAACCCATTCTGCAACTCTATTTCTTTTTATTGAGACCATTAACATTGATGGTTATACCTGATATATATTGACTTACCTTTGTCATGACTTTTTCTTTTTGTTGGATTCTCCCACTTTGCATTTAATTTCTTGTCATGCCTGATGGATTTATTCTGCTGGGCTTCCTGGGTTTCTGATCCTCATTGTCTTTTCCTATGATATTGTTTATAATTTTTAGACTGATGGTTTGGTGTTCATGAAGTTCCTCAGGTGCTCTTTGTCATGAAAGTGTCTTATTTCTCCATCAATTTTGAAAAATAGGTTTGCAGGTTACCTCAGTCTGGATTGGATGTTGTTTTCCTTTAGGGCTTGAACTACATCACTCCAAGATCTTCTTGCCTTGAGGGTTTGTGTTGAGAAGTCTACTGTGATTCTGGTGGGCTTTCCTTTGTATGTGACTTGTTTCTTTTCTCTAACTGCTTATAGAATTTTGGTCTTCTGCTGGGTTTCTTGAATCTTAACTATAATATACCTATGTGTAGTTTCTTTTTTTTATCATGGCTAGGTAAAGTCCTATATGCCTCACTTATCTGTACATCACATTCTTTTCCCTTGCTTGGGAAGTTTCCTGCCATTACTTCTGTGAACAGTTTTATTATGTCATTTGTACTCTCTCCTGTTTCTTCACTGACTCCAACAGTCTTATGTTATTCTTTGCCTCATCTAGTAGCTGCTGGATTGATCTCTCTTAGTCCCTTACCATTTTTAAGAAATTTTTCATTTCCTGCACTAATTGCAATCCTGTCTTCTACATCTGAAATTCTATCCTCACATCAGCTCATTCTGCTTTGTAAACTATCAGTGGAGTTTTTAATCTCCTGGAAATCTGTTTGCACCTGTTTTAAGGATTCTATTTGTTTACTATGTTGAGATTCCATCATGTTCCTCAGCTCCTCTATTTTTTTATCTTTGCCTGTTCTAGATTTATTAATCGTGCCTCTAACTATGCATACAATCTCTATTGTTATCTGAGAAATTATTTCTGTTGTTGTTTTTTGTTTGTTTGTTTGTTTCTTGAGACAGGGTTTCACTTTGCAGTTGAGACTGACCTGGAACTCACTATGTAACCCAGGCTGGTCTGGAACTCACAGCGATTCTCCTGCCTCAGCCTCCCGAGTTCTGGGATTACAGGTGTGCATTACCATGCCCAGCTGAGAAATTATTTCTGATTTCATTTTTTTCCAGATCCTCTTTTGTTGCCAGTCAGGGAGTCCAGGTGGTTGAGTACCAAATTGTTCTAACTTGGGCTGGGGGATTTAGCTCAGTGGTTCTGCCACCTACCTCACAAGCTCAAGATACCAAGTTTGAGCCCTAATACTAAAAAAAAAAAAAGAAAAATTGTTCCATCTTGTTGCCCTGTGGGGTTGCCTTCAGTGATCTAGAAGTCTGGTTTTGAGATTTCTTTCCATGTCTTCTCACTTCAACAGATGCAGCTGCTGTGCTTTTGGTGAGATGATTTTTTTGCTCACCCAGTGGTCTTCAGTTCTCAGCAAGCCACTGAGCAGCCTTTTCTCTCTTGCTCACCATGGCACCAATCCCCGGGTTCAGAATGGTGGCCTTCTGGACCCCTGTGCTGCCCTCTTGTCCAGGCAGGGATCTGGCTGGGGCCTGTGCACGCTTGTGATGGTATCTAGACGTGCCTCTGGCAAGGTCCTGCCCTCCTACACAGCTGTTGTCTGGGAGAGCCTTTGGTTGGGGCCTGTGCACCCCAGATGCTGGTGTCTGGGCAGGCTTCTGGCTAGGGTCTGCGCGTACTTACCAATGGTATCTGGGTGGGCCTCTGGCTGTTGCTTCTGCTTCTGCGCAGCTCTTTCCCAGGAGGGTCTTTGACTGGGGTCAGGGCACGGACCTGGGAGAACCTGCCTGCATCCACACTGCTCTGGTCTATACCAGCTTCTCGCTGGAATCTGTATCAATCAATAAATATTCTAAGTAGTTTGGGCTTGCCTGCTTCATTCACTATGGGTCATTCTGAAGTCAGAGCTCAGATTCCTCCCACCCTTTAGCAAGGGATTAAAGAAATGCAGTTCTATGTCACAAGGTGCTAAATGCTGCTTGATCAGCCATGCCAGAAATTTCCTTGGCTTAATCTTATGCTCTCACTCTGTGTTTGCTTGTCCTTCTCCCTAATGTGATTCCAATTCCAGTCCCACTCCCCAGGGTTTAAACAAGAATGCTCATGGCGACAGAGCTCACAGTGGCAGAGAAAATGAAAAAATAAGATTCTGTCCATCGGAGCTGGATAAAGAAAACACCACATAGTGGTTAAAATGACTATATTAAACCTCACACATCAATGTAAATAAATCTCAGAAACAATTCACTGTGAAAAGCCAATTCTAAAAGGATATACACACTATGACAGTATTTCTAGAAATTTTTAAAAATGCAAAACCATACTATCCATTGAATAGAGATTTGAACCTACAGAAAATCCATAAAGTTATACATGGAAATGATAACTACCATATTTAAGATGCTGATAAATTTCAGAGAAGAAAAAGAGGAAATAAGATTGAGAATAGGTCAGTCAGGAGTGGTTTAAATCCATTTGTAATCTTTTACTGTTTAAAAAAGTCTTAAGCAAATATAGCAAAAAGTTAAGTCTATCAAAGGTAGATTTGGTATTTGGGATATATATATATATATATATATATATTCATAATGCTTTTTATTCTTCCTGCCTGGAGAGTTTATTTAAAAGACCAATGAATCTTTAGTGTTTATAGTAAGCAGTTTGTGGTACAGTTTATAAGTAATAAAGACCGTGCAAGGAGAGAGGTGGTCCAATAGCCCTATAAGCAGAAAGATGAGGCTAGCATGGAGTTTTGAAGTTCTGATCTAGTGCAAAAGCTCAGGACAAACAGAAAGAGATGAGAGGACAGAATTCAAATCTCTCCTAGGCTTCCCATCTTCCAGTCCTTCCCATCTTCTGCTGACCCTGCTGCTCTTTACATCCTTGTACCACGTGCTTCCACTGAGGGCTACCAATCACGGTTTCCTTTCTAGCCTCCAGCTATGAGGGTAGGCCAACCAAGATACTCCCTCACCAAAGCCTCTGCTCACTGACCCAAGAATGGGCAATGACTTCAAACTCAGACCACCAGAGACCCTTTTTCTGGGTTGTCTTCTTTGCATGGGAACCAAAAGAAGGTGGTCCTTCACTCTTTGGTGCTGGAACTTGACAAAAGTGGTGTCTGCCCCCACAGAAAAACTAGTTAGGGGTTGGAGGGAATAGAGATACCCTGCAAAAGGTAGCAGTACTAAGAGACTCCTGGACGACAAGGAGTTCCCTTTCTGGGTGTACCATGCTACATCTCTGCCCCTTGTAAGTACAGGATACAGAGTGAACCCAGCAGGGGCCACTATAGCATCTCCTCTGGGCAAATTCTATGGTGTGGCTTTGGTCACTGTTCCATAGCCTCCCGTTTCTCCGGTGCTCCCAGCCCCTCTGGGAGAAACCCAATCCCATTTAATAAATTCTTCTGCTGCTTAAATGACAAGCACTTGATTTCTGCTGTTTGCACCCAAGAATCATGATGCTGACAGATTATACCACCACTGTCCTTCTGGAAGTCCCCAGAAAGAAGACATCTTAAAATGGTGCCAAACCAATCAGCATGGAGAGGCATCAAGATCTCACTGTTTCCACAGGCGACTCTAGTCCCCTGAGAGCAAGCCATCTCTCTCTCCCAAGAAAAGATCTTCGCCATGTCGCCCCTGCACAGAACATTGAGCATCCTGTCACTTTGCTGCATGAAGCTCTTTAACACTTACAAAGCCCCCTCATGAACACCCTCAGAGTCCCCCAGGCAGTGGGCAGGCCTACTTCTGAGACTAGGAGTCTTGTTTAATGGAGGAGGAAGCTGCATTCTGGAGAAGCGACCTACCCACATCACACAGCAACTGAGCAACAGGGCCTGGTGCAGAGTCCAGACCTCCTCAAACTAATCCATCTTACTAAAAACAGAAACAAGGCTACACAGCTAAGAAAAATGGTGATACTTTCATGCTGCGCATCGTATGCAGATGTCATTGTTAACTCAATTCTCGGCATGACCTTTTACCCAGTGCCCACTGCTACGGTGATTCCTGCTCTACAGATGAGGGAAGTGAGGCCAGAGAGGTTAAGTTATTTGCTTAAATTCACACAACAGGTAAGTGCAGACCTACAATTCAAACCTGGAATCTGGTACCAGAGCCCATGCTCTTAATCCCTACACTAAGTAGAGAGGGAGGCGTGGTCTATCTGGGGTCTTGGAATGAGAGAAAGTTCTAGAAGGTACCCCGATCCCCCATAGCTCCAGCTGATCTAAATACAGGTGCAGGCGATAATTTGGGGGGAAAAAAACCCAATATATGTGGTATCACATAATAACTGCAGCAACGCCTTCCACATACTTCACTCTGTCCTTTGCAGGAGGCTGAAGAAGCTCACAACTGTGACAATGCTTCTTTGTCCTCCCCTGTGTCCCACCAAGGGTGGCTATGGCCCTTTCCAGGCAATGCCAGGGAAAGGGAAACACTGAGAAGTCAATGTAGAAACCAGAAAGCAAAAGAGAATCTATCAAAGCTAACTGTTGGGGCTCCAGAGCTGATAGACAAAAGCCAACACAGGGAAAAAGCTACTCAGTGAAGTATTTATTTGCACAAAACTGTGAGGTAAGTACCAAACTTTGCTCATGGAGAAGTGGCCGCTGCTGTTGCACCTCCAGGCCAGAGGCACAAGGAACAGATAGAGGAACAAGCAAGGGTGGAGACATGAGGTGGAAAATAGCGGGTAGGAACTGGGCAAGTGACAAAACTGGAAGAAACAGTCGAGTTCTTATTGGAGAAATCCCACCCATCCATGAGCAACTCAAGATAAAATATTCTCAGTGAAGCAACGGATCATCCATCTAACAAATCCAACACGGAGGATGACACTGGCTTCCACTCAGGTGGCACAGAGGTCCTCCGGGGTCCCTTCTGTAGTCCACAGAGTGGGGAGAACTGTCTTTCGCCTCCCCTTCTTGCTTTCCCCACTGGCTTCACCTAGAACTACACTCAGTGGCTTCTCCCCACAGTACCAGCTCTCTAAAAATGACACATTCATGGTCATTGCCCTTGCTGTGCATACCACTTCCTGCCTGTTATTAACATACCCAGCCTGCTGGGGCTCTCCATTCCACTCCACACCACCCTAAACGCACTCTTCCATCTTTATTCAAGATCCTTGCACCTCAGATGATCATTCCTACCTTCTAGGAGAAGGGATTCATTTTAGTGTGCAAACCTAGTGACCTAAGGAATCCAACTCGCGTGATGACTGTACAATGAAAATATATTAATCATCACTGAATGTCACACCTAAGAGGGATGAATTTTACAGCATATGTGTTTTATAAATAAAGTTTTGTTATGTTACATAAAGGCTCTATTATGTAATTTCTAAGACCACACTGTCTTAATGCATGTGTAAGTGTATATGATGAAAGTGTCATGTGAGAATTTCTAGGCAATTTAAAAAAAAATCAGATGACATTAGCTATTTCAACAGGTTGTGAAAAGAAGCAGCTTCATACAAAACAAAATGTGCAAAGTTAGAGGTCCTCATTTCTTGCTTCTCAGATGCGCGAGAGACCCACATCACTGATGGGTATAAATTTAAAATCAAAATATGTTTGAGAAAGAAGTGCATTCATTTTCAGCTCTGCAAGTGTTAGCTGTGTGGCTTTGGGCAAATTAATTATTTTTCCTAACCTACAGGGTTAGCTTGTGCATAACATCTATTCACCAAGCTGAGAGAACAAAAACAATGCTGCTTGTAAGGCACTTGGCATAATATCCAGAGCAATAAGTCATTTGCATTCTCTCTCCTCTGCTGGAAGGGAGTCATAATGAGCATGAAACAGATGAAACAGGTGAAGGCACTACCTGGTTTTGCCTCTTCCCACTTCTTTCTAATCCATAACTTGTCACTGTCTGCTCAGAAGCTTCTGTTCTCCTTCCAAAATTATCATTATTATTATTCCGAAGTTTCTAATTTCCTGGAGTCTCGAATGCAACTTTAGCTAATTCTCATAGCTTTACATATTGCTCTTGTACAGGGCACAGTTCCTGGCCTCCCACACCTCACTGAGAAATTGGAGAGGAAGTTTCCAAGATGTCAGAACCATCTGCATTCTGCATGCCTGTAAAACCAGAATCACACGAACGATGCCAGGGACTGATGCCAGCTCTAGCAGCAGCCGGGAGTTGAAGCATTGTGATGCAGGGAACTGTGATCAGAGGCTCATAGTTTCCCCCAAACCATCAGCACCAGCTCCTCCCAGTAAGACCAGCGTGCTCTACTCTGGAGATGGCCTGTCACTCTGACTCACTCTTAGCTTTGTCTTCAGCGGAACTGGCCGGAGATCAACTTGACCAACCTGTATCGTTTTCCAAATTTCTACCATGTAGAATACGACCAGAACTGCACTTGATTTACATACAGTGATGTGGCTGATAATTAATCATCCTGAATGCAGCAGAAGCCACAGAATCAAGACTTCACCGAGAAGGATGCAAAGACACCAGTCTCCTAGGGCCCAGATGAAGTCCGCTCCACTCCCTCAGACGCATCCTCACCATATCGTCCTCTCCTCTGGAAAACTATTTCTGATGCTCGCTTCACACAGATGGATAACACCTGGGGTGCAAAAGAAGGGTAACTGTTGGCAAAGCTGGAGGGAGCAGAGCCTCCCCGCAGAGCAGCCTGGTCCCAGGATCATGGTCCTTCCACTGTGAAGGGCCAGTTGGCAGAGGTCTTGACTCACTCACCAGCCAGCCCTCAGAAGCTCTAATCACATCAAGACAGAAAGCTGGATGGGTGTTCAGAGCTCAGTCCTGTGAGCACCATCGAGGGTCCTGGATGCCCATTTCCGGTTCAGCAGCCAACACCTGGGAAAGGCCCTGGGGTTGTGGCTCACCTGCTGCCTCCAGTCCCGACAAACCCTCCCCACTGTGCTCTCCATGGAGGGGATGAGGCGCTTCCTCTCCGGGTAATTTAGGGCCCTCTGTATTCCCTGCTACAAATGTACTCCGATTGTCTCCAAATTCTCACCAAGTAAAGCCCTTTCTTCTGTCTAGGTTCACCTACCTTGATAAAAATTCCAGCCAGATTCTTTTTTTCAGTACTGGGAGTTAAACCGAGGGCCTTTGCACTGAGCTATGTTCCAGCCCACCCCTCACCCCGGCGGTGGACTAATTAATGGTCAACTTGAGTGGGAACTGAGTCAGCACGGTCCTGGGCCTGAAAGTTGTCACCAGAATGGCATACAAAGAGCATGGGATGGGGGAAGAGGCTGCACGCTGTCGGTCTTCCTGGAGAAGCTTGCCACGGCTGGTTTTCTGATATGAGCTAGGCTGTCATCATCCCCGCCTGAGCTCAGGTCCTCACTGTCACCAGGGATGGTTGCTGTTCTTTTCCAGGGAGCTCAGGTCTGCACTTTGACCACTGCTTTCCAGCTCTGTGTAGACCCCTCGGCCTTCCGGCACAGACCTTCCACCCTGCCTGGCAGCCCGGACTTTCTAGCTACCACCCCTGGCCTTTGGGCCTTCCAGGGCAGACCCTCAATAAGGACTTGCATGAGACTGCCGTGGGATCCAGTCTTCGGCTGGATTCTTCAGGGGTCTAGCACCATGGACAGATCTCTTGTGTGCCTCTGTATTTGACTTTCTGGGTGAATATTATAAGGACAATCCTGAAAATGATGTGTCCTGTGGTAAATCTATTCCCTTGCAAGCCCTGACTACAATAAACGCCCCCCCCATTAAGACGTGGTCTTAACTATGTTGCTAAGTGGGCCACGCAGGACTTGAACTTGAGACTCTCCTGCCTTAGCCTCGCAGAATACTGGGATTGTGGGCACACACCACTATGCCTGACTCCTGCCAAAGAATTCTAAGTCTCGGTTTCAGATCCTGCCCAGTCTCAACTCCACCCACATCTCTCCATCCCTGCAGCCACCTCCCTGGCCAGAGCTGCAAATTCTTATTTCCACAGCCCTGGGGTCAGCTCCTGCTGCTTCCCAGCCTCTGATCCACCCCTCTCACTTCCCTCCTGCAGAGCAACCAAAGGTTCCCTCAACACACTCAGCAAGCAGTTCTGGTGCCGTGGCCTCACTCAAAGTACTAGTGGCTGAACGCCAAACGCCAGTGTGAATGACAGGGTCACCTTGACCCCAACCCATCGAAAAACTGAAACATTAGAAAGATACGATAGCAATGAACTGAGGGACAATACAAGATTCAAGAGATAGGAAACTGTTCTGTCACGCTGCAGTAAAAGCTTCTATTCTGTGCATGTCTCGTCAGACCTGAAATCTCCTGCACAGGTGCTGCACCATGCACAGGCCCCTCTGAGGAACCCTCAGGCCGGGATCAACAGCTCACAGCTGTCCCTATCCTGAGGCTCCGGCCTACTTTCGCAGAATATTCCTCACTCCCGCTCTGGCCACGGTGCCCACCTTCCTCTCATTCTGGCTGCCTGCTTTGTTCTGCCTCGTGGCTTTTTAATTTTGTTTTTAGTTGGCACATAATAGTGATACATACTTATGAGCCACGGTGTGATATTTAAATACAAGTATTAAATATGCAGAGATCACACCCAAGTCAATGACATATCTAAGATCTCACCCACTGAACATTTCTCCAGGTTGGGAACATTCCAAATCCCGCCTGCTTACTGCGCTGAATTATTGCTACAGTCGAACATGCTTCCTCGACCTGCAACTTTCTCCTTCTTCCTGTCTCACCATTTAGTGAGTTTCAGCTCCTGCAGATTGTAGCAAATGTCATTCCCTCAGGAAAGCCTGCTTCACGTACACACGTTCACACATACACACAATCACTCCCCCTGCTGAGCACAGTCTGGAAACCAGTGGCTCTCCAGGGACCACACTCCGCCCCTTCAGCACAGTGATCCATTCGCATTTGGTCGCGAATGTGCTTATTTGCGTATTGCTGTACCTGTGTCCCTTCTACAAGTCCATGACAGCATCTCCATCTCTCTGCTCTCCCTGTACTTCCAGCATCCGCACAGGGCTCAGGCAACTCAGAGCATTTGGGAATGATGTGGGCAGGTAAAAATAGGAAGAAAAGGGCTAAAGGAATAGGGGAAGTGGGAGGGGTGGGGGAAAGGAAAGAAGAGAAAAGAAAAAATATGAGAAAAGGGAAAAACGAAATCAAACTATTTGTAAATAGGTCCCTTCACCCCCTCCACCTTTCCCGCACTCCTGACATCTGCTCAGAGCCGCCCTTCCCAGAGGATGAACACTACAGTTAGCTCCAGCTGTATGGTAAAAAAAAAAAAAAAAAAAAAAAAAAAAAAAAAAAAAAATGCAACAGATGATAATTCCCCTGGGCATCATGGACCAGGCACAGATGACAATGCTGGGGCTTTCGGGCCACTGGGGATAAGTGCACCAGTCAGCACCTCCTAGAGAAAGAGATTTAACACAGAATTTACAAATGTATCAGAATGTATGAGACTGGCTTATAATGGCCCACAGATTCAGGTATGGAAGAGTGCAAACGATCCATCTGTGCACAGGAGATCTGAAGGACCCGCCAAAGGCCTGGAGCTCACTGTAGGGTGCCCCACAAGTCTGCATCAGAAAGCCAAGGGGGCTGTGCTAGGGGCTGGAAAGTTTGCGCTGGAAGCCAGGAGACAGTGTCCAAGGTGAGGGCAAACACTCAGGCTCCTCTAAAGAAACAGAAGCAGCCTTCTTCTGCACTTCCCTTTATACCATTCTGGTGACAAGCCTCCCTGGGGTGCATCTCCCACAACCAGAACTGCACTGAGCCAATTTAGCTGGGCATTTCTTATCCAAGTTGACACAGTCAGTTAACTATCATAGGGAGCGAAATGCTGCCACCAGCCCCAGCCCCAGAGACACCCAGGCAGAGGCAGGCAACCCTGGTGGGGACCCAGACCCACGGCACCGAGCAGAGTGTCCACTTCAGACCCACCTCTCTAAAGCAGATTGACAATGGGTGCTAAGCCACCACCTGGGCCTGGGCCTCGGGACAGAGATGGAGCTGAGATCAAAGGTGAGCTCTCAACACGGGGGTGGGGCCATCTAAATTACTGATGTAACTACAGCACCCGGCCCTGGATAGAGTGTTTATAGAGTAATGGCGGGGGCACAGAGAGAGACAGAGACGAATGGACAGACAGAAATGAGCAGAGGAGAGAAGAAGGGGACAGAAGAGTGACAACAGTGCTGGCAGTGAACCTAGGAGCTCATCATCTCAGCCACTACTAACTGAACATTTACTGAGTGCCAACACTGTACGAAGTAGACTATCCCTGAGAGGAATATATCATAGTCAAGCAAACTGTGGCATAACAAAGTGAATAATTTGTTAAAAAAAAAAAAAAGACACTGTGCCAAGAGACTATCTGATTTACGCATCTGAGCATTTAACTGTCATCTTTGTAGGGCTCAGTAAGTACTTTTTTCAATATGTGACTTAAGTAATTGCTTAACTGATGGGTAGTGGAGAAAAAAATTCCACAGAGATGAAAATAAATGGTAAGACACTGCTACTTTCTCATTGCTGGAACAAAACACTTAACACCCACAACAAGGAAGAAAGATTTATTCTAACTTACAGTTTGGAAACGTTTTTATCCATAGCTGGCTGACTTCAAAGCAGGGCAGCACAGCAGAAGGGCACAGCACAGGAGAAACAGTCCATAGCATGGTAAGCAGGAGGCAGTAAGCCTGCTTTCCTTCTCTTTGTATTCCTCTAGGCTATGACTATCAGTGCCACCCACACTCAAGGTGGATCTTCCCACTTCAGTAACTTTATTACCCAGAACTATGCTAAACCAATCAGTGGACTAATTGAGTTATCACACGCATAATCCAGTAGCACACATCCGTGATCCAGCCTCTTTCCAAAAGCCACACTTATGAGTGCATGAGGTTTGGGGAGGACATCTGGGTAAAAACCATAACAGATATTAAGATGTGACTTGAAGACCAAGGAGAAGAGCTTCATGGTGATATTGTGAGTAACAGAGCCACTATCAATTCTAGACGTCATCTACCTAAGGACATCCAATCAGATTGAGATGAGACATAAATCAGCTAAGGAAGAACAAGATGTTCTCTCCCAAATATTATCAATATTCAAATCAGGGCCAATGCTTGAGGTGCCAAAGATTTTGTGACAGGGGCAGCGAAAATGCAGAAGAGATAAATCAAGGGAACTTATGGATGCAAGTTCTACCCAGGACATTTCTCATCAAAAGTTAATAAACAAGCATGGACATAAATCTAGGTCAGCAGAAGAAATTGGAGATCAGACGTAGCCTGATCTAAACTCTGCTTCTTCCCTTTGTGGAAGACTGCTTTTCATGGAAACTCAGATGATGTCAAACAAGGGCAGAAAGTATGTTTCATTATCATTCCTTTCTACAACCTACCTGTGACCAGCCAGGAGTCAAAAACGAACAAGTTTCTGAAGGTTTCCAGAAGCCTCTGCAGCATTTCCCAATGAATCATTTATTCACCCGCAACTCTCCACTACAGTTCTAGATCACTGCTCTGGAGCAGGACGACATCAGTGTGAGGCTTCTGCCCACTCTGTCCTCCCTCTGCCACACAGAATCCAAGAGGCAACACTTTGAGAAGTAGGACTTGGGTTAGACTCTTTAGATGTTTTCTCATCATACAGCAAACCTTCCTTCAAATCCCAGCTCTGACACTTACTAACAGTGAGTCACTGGACAAGTTCGCTAATGATATACAGACTGCCTCTTAGATACCCATGAACCAGAGCCATAGAACAGAAACGTAAGTCTTGCAGGAGGGTTTTTATCCACTACATAGATATTTAGTTAACTACCTGTTGCATGCGAGGCACTGTGCTAAGTACTGGGGAAAAAATGATGAGCAGAACATGAGACTCTGCCCTAGTCTGGGAAGACACGTCTAGTAGGAAAAAAATGCAATCAAATGTAAAATTATAACTGTGCCAAGTGCTAGTAAGGAGAGAGCCAGAATAACCTGCCTGCACCATGGGATTTAAACTAGTTAAGGAGGTCAGGGAAGGGTTAAACTGAGATCTGAAGGAGGAGGCAGTGTAGTTCAGGCAGAGATGGGATGGGCATAGCAGGCAGAGGGATGACTATGGACCAAGTATCTGCGGTAGAAGTATGGTGAGAGGGATGCAGGGGAAGACTCAGGGTTACGGGTGGGATCAGAAGCGTCTCCCGAGGCTCACCTATTAAACGGTTGGTCACCAACCTGGGGTGCTACTGGGAGGCAGGGCCTAGTAGAAGGAAGTTAGGACATTGGCGGTGCCCTAGGAGAGGATACGGGGCCCCAGCCTCTCAGCCTCCAGGAAGTAAACAGCTTTGCTACGCCCCACTTTCACCCTGTGTTCTGTGTCACCAGAGATACAAAGGCCCAGAGCCAAGCGGCCATGAACCAGAACCTCTGAAACTGTGAGCCAAAATAAACCTTTCCTGCCTAGAAGCTGATTAGTTCAGGCATTTTGTCAGTATCACTACCACAGTCAGCACTTCCGAGCAAAGAAAACACAAGGGACAACACAAGTCTGAGACAGCCAGGGGACAGATCACGACGGTCTTCCAGGTCGTGTCCTCCGGCACAGTTGAACCCGAAAGCCAATGGAACAAGCCCAACGAGGTGTGAACCCAGGACTGTGCCACCTACCTAAAAATTCACTCTTACTGGCCTGGAAGAGGCCAGTAAATAGTTCAGTTAATAGTAGAGCCAGCGTGGGGACCACAGCAGCAGGCCAGGCAGGAGACGATACTCAATCTCACCAGGACATAAGGACATGGATAGAATCAGGGTTTACTGAAGAAGCAGAAGGGACAAGACTTTGAAGAACTGGACCAGAAAAGGTGTTTCAGGGACAGTACCAGACTTCTGGCCTGCAAAACTGGCCGGACAGAGGGGCCATTCACTGGGAGAGAGCCACCTGTGGAAAACCAGGTTCGGGAGTCCATTATGAATTCTCCTGTAGCTGTATTGAACCTGCAGTGCACTTGAATCACCTAAGGAGAAATGTTAATAAGCTGGGTGCATGGACTTGTGAGCCTCAAATGCACATCTGGAAATTACTGGCATATAAGGAGTAACGGAATCTGAGGGCAAGGGCGACAGCACAAGAAGTGAGAATCAAAGGCCTGCAACTCAGTGAGCAGAATTCAACATGCCCCCACTCCTCCCTCCCGCTTCAGCTTTCCTTTTTGAAATAACGAGGCACAGATGAGAGTCTGCTGTATTTATTCAGCTTTATTACATTCCAGGCACCTCACGTACATCAGCTAGCACAGCTTACTCTTTCCCACACCACAGAGCGGATCCCCTAACATCCTGGCCTTCACTTGAGACAGGCAGTGATTTCAAGTCTCGATCTACCTGGTTTCAAAAACACTCTTCTTAGCTCGCCTTGTCCGTCCCCATCACAGTCACAACACTGAGGCACAAGCACCGCGTCCCACAAACACAAGGCAGTGAGTTCAGCCAAGGGAGGGACCTTTGAGGGCAACAGATGACAGCTAAACTCCTACAGCCAACGGCCCAGTCCACCTGCTCGGCCACTGGGAATGCCTGTGTCTCCACTCTTCCTGCAGGCTAATCTGAAAAGCAGACACTGTGAGTTCACCCCACACTGACTGTCACAGAGACAACGCGCATCAAAGCCCAGGAGGGCTCTTGTAATACAGGAGAGCAAATTTCCACCCAAGCAGCAAACACTTACCTACTCCTCTTTGGCACTGGACAGGCTATTTAACCCCTCCCTGACAAACCGAGACAGTACCATGTCTCTTCCCTGGGTCATTCTGAGAATTCACTGACAGCAAAGGGCCCTGCATACTTGCAACAATGACAAAATCAAACTTATTTTTCTGGAAATCGTGTGTCTTTAATGGATGGCTTTTGGCCTCTCGGATTTATTTCGAGCTTCAAGGAAGTTAAGCAAAGAGGGAATGATTTGGAATGGCAGGCTGCAGGGTATCCATGAGAAAAGTTGGGGGGTTTTCATTGAGGTTCATTCACTTTACAATGAAGGATGAAAAGGCACTGACCTAATAAATTTATTTCTCCTTCCTGAAAAAAATAAGATGAATGTGAATAATGCTTGGCCTTTGTAAAAAGCTGGGAAGTGTGTCTCGGTGCCTTTGGATTTTCTTTGTCATCCTCATTTTCACTTTCACCGTTCTAACTGCGCCAGGTGCTTGATAATAATTCCAGGAGTGGTCATAAGAGTAATAGCAGCAGCTAACATTTTATTGATTAGTCACCATATGCCAGGCACTGTAGGCTAAGTGCTCTGTGCGCTTCATTTCATTGAATCCTTGTTGAGTGAGAGATATTGATCAGAGGAGGAATCTATTGCATTCAAGGAGAGGAAGATATCAGAATTAGTCAATGAACTCAGGGGAACATGTACAAGTCACCAAGACTATTCGATAAAATAACGGATGTTCGAGCAGTAACTGCAGAACGCCTATGTTTTGGAGACTCTAAAGAGAGATGGACAGATTGGGAGTCTGGCCAAACTGAGTTAATCTTCCAATAAACCTGCACCACACATGCTCCACTTGGAATCACCACCTGTCTTGAGTGAGTTACACAATATTGCAAGCTCTCCGGCAGAGGGTTTGAAAGCACACACTAAGAGCTTATAATCTGTCAGGTATTATGCTCAGACTTTTATGCACTGGTTTATTTCACCCTCTCAACAGCCTAATGAGGTGAGCTTGTATTCATTTGCTCATTTTAAATAGAATTTGAGGTTTAGCAGAAGTCACGCCATCGGCGTGAGAGCCTGGGTTCTCAGGCAAAGCTATTTAAGTCCAGCACTGAAGATCTTCATCAGGACCTTCCTCGGGTGTCTCGTCGAACCTGACAAGTCCTCATTCAGGAGAGACGCTCCACCCTGCACCTCGTGTGCGAGACTCCTGACATGAGTGGGCTCGGAGATCCAGGCGAAAGCGCATCCTGGGGGCTCACAGAGTCCAGCAGGGGCTGAGTTCATTGCCAAATTAAGAGAACTAAGACTCATGGGTTGCACGTCACCTATCATCTTCCAAAGAACCCTCAGTTCTCAGAGGGGTTTTTAAGCTCAAGGATTGAAAAATAAAACAAAATCTGGGCCATGATCATTTCCCACAGGAAACTAAACAGACCTTTTTATAGGAAAAAAGATAAAAGACAGTTTATATGTAAAGCAAACTCACCCAAGGAGGAAGCCAGAAACTCAACACACCCCTCACAGGTATAAAACCATAGGGCTTAATTCAAGATCTCCTTCCTGATTCTGAGTGCAGGACTCGGCTTTCTTACCTGAATAGAGACCAGTTTCCACTGGAAGACTTCTAAGTTGCCCTGTAGCTTTGACGGTCTATGATACTGTGATAAAATGTTTTCTAAGGAAACTGGCACACATTTAAGAGATATAAGAAATGTTTGCTTAGGAAATAGGGTGAGTAAAAATGCATCCCTGCCTCGCAAGCACAAGGTCCAGAATTTGATCCCCAGTACAAAGAACAAACAAACAAAAAAAATGCTTACATGACATTTGCCACCACCTTCCCCCATGCCACACACAAAACAGGCGAGCTGCTCAGTCTTTTACCATATCAGTTCTTGTACCTGATTTTGTTTCCATAGTATTCATTTTGTGACCATAGTTATGTGAAAAGCCCTGCTTCTACTTTCTGACAATTGTCAGCCTATGGTTTGTGGTTCTCCATTCTGACCACCTCCAAGAAATCAGTAGGTAAAGAGATACAATACCAGGGTAGTCTGGCAAGCAAGAGGGAGAACAGGAGTTCACAGAGACTCTTTGGAGTCTGTTGCTTTTGCCTCTCTCACACAGATAATACGTTCCAGTAATACCCGGCCAGTTTTCCACTGGGATTGTCCACGTGCTGCCCATAGGAATGAGACAGCGTAGCCCCTGCCTACCAGGGGTGGTCTTGGACCATTCACAGAATCTGCCTTCTGATCACTGGGAGCATTTCAGGCCTCAGAACACAACCCAAGCCACATCAAAGAGAACTGGCCCCAAACTTAAGGTTGCAAGTTGGAACCATATGCTTGCTCTCCACTGCAGCTCCTGGCATGAACGCCTGAGAGATGAGCTCCCACCAGCACAGCGGAATCCCTGTCTGAGGAAGGAGCTACATAAAGCAAGCACGTCCCACCTCTGAGAAACTAAACGGCTGCTATGGTAGCCCCTCACCTCCACTCTCTTGCCTTTCTGTTCTGTCAGCCATGATTGTATTTTTTTTTTTTTGTAACAAGTTCAAGTGTTACCAAGAAAGGAAGTCTTTATTCAGTTTCTCTTCACCAGGGACTGTGGGGAGGTAGGCAGAAGTGATGTGTACCAGGGTCATTTTCACCCAGTAACGGTTACCTCTGCTGTGCTTCTTCAGGTGGAGGGAGTCATTGGGTCGGCCCCAGAGTTGCCCATTCCTTTCGTCACTTTTCCTTCACTGACACCTGGGCTCCTCGTAGGCCTCTGGGGTCTGCCCAAGGTCTCACGCCATGCCTGGCCAACCTTCATATTAAGAAAGGCTAAGAGGATCAGGGACTTAGCTCAGTGGTGCTGCCATCTGCCTCACAAGTGCAATGACCCAAGTTCGAACCTGGGTACCATAAAAAAAAAAAAAGAAAAGAAGGAGAAGGAGGGAGAGAAAGAGGAGGAGGAGGAGGAAAGGAGGAGAAGGAGGAGGAGGGGATAAGAATCTTTTCCAAGACCGCATAAGCAATAAGTTACCCAAGCCAGACACCAAGAAGACATGGCCTTCACACTTTCGTGGGAGACTTGGGAGAATGGTTAAACTGTGGGACAGAAACACACAGGTTCTCTGAGAAATGAATGGGGAAACAAGAAAAGATTTAGATGAGTGAAGCACGGTGGTGTGGCCATCATCTTTCCCCAACCCCAAGAAAACTGCCTAACCGTGAGGCAGCTCCTGGCCCAAACTGTTTTTCTCCTGCTTCTTCCACTTACGCTGATACTACGAATCAAAGCCAGAGAGGTCTTGGCTCTGAGGCATCTCCTGGGAGTCTCCCCAGGGCTGGGCACTCTTGGTTGGTTCAGACGACTCCCGGTGGCCTCTCAGGGACTGAGCTAAGTCCCTTCCCGAGGAATCATTCGCCCTCTATGACACCACGGTCATACTCTGCAACACACTCTCCGTTGTTTCCTTGCCCAGATCTACCGCGATGCTTTCTGTCTTCCCTCCTCCGTCCTACCGTCCTAGGCGGGCCACCATTATCTCTGGGCCACGCTAACAGCTTCACATCAGCATCTTTCCCATCAATCACGCTTCATTACAGTACATGAACCTGTAAAATCGTCTTCCCGAAACACACTCATCATTCTTCTGTGAAGTCATCCACGGACTTCCTAGATCGACTCAGAATGAAGCCCAAACTCCCTAACTTTGCCTAAATCCCCCACGCATCTGACGCTGCTCCCTCTCCGCCCTCACTCCCATCTCTCTGCACCGCCTCTGTTCTCTGAACTCTGCACGCATCTTCTTCCAGATTTCAAACATGCTGAGCCCATTTCTGCCCCAGAACCTTTGTATGTGCTTTAATTTCCATCCGGCTTGCTCCTTCTTTTGCTTTGTGACTCAAATCTCATTTCACCAAATACTCCATGGCCCTCACCATCATCAAGTTCTGTAATTTGGATACTCATTCTGTAATTTGGATACTTTATCACAGGGTCCTTACAATACATCTAAATGTCCTTGCACATTTATTTACTTGTGTATAACAGTCAACTCCACTAGAACTTAAGCTCCATGCAAAGTGGCACTTGGCCTGTTCTGTCTCCCAGGGTTTTCTCAGCAGCTAGTAGAGCCACAAGACTGCAGAAGACGCACAGACGTTTGTGGATAGGTGAGTGGATGGACGGGTGTGAAAACGGTATGACTCTAACTCAGACCTGTCTAGGCTTTAGAATAGATATCACCTGTGAGGATACTTTCAAACCAAGAGGCAGCAACTATATTCTTGGCTGTGTGGCATCACCTTGCCTGTTTCACTCTGCAGATTGTAACTGGCACAGGATACTGTGAAGCTAAATTAGAAAAGCAGTATGCCATCAATTCACAACAGGCAAGACAGAATCCCCCTACACGGCCATGGGCAGCTAAATGGATATATACACAATGGTGTCTTACTCAACCGCAAAGAAGAATGAAATCATGTTATTTGCAAGAAAAATGGTGGAACAAGAGATCAGTGTTCAGCAAAATAAGCCAGACTCAAAAAGACAAATTTCACGTTATTTCCAAATGTGTGAAATCCAAGAAAGGTGGCTTGAAGGTAGAAGGGAGAATACTACTAAACAAGAAGGAGGAAACAGAAAGTGGGAGTGGGGGGGTCATAGGGGGATAGATATGACCAAAAATATCATATGCATGCATGAAAATACCACTTGGAAACCCCATGTTGTATAAAATGTGTAGGCACTAGTAAAAATACAAGTAAAAAGGAAATTAGCGGGCCACAAAAGAAAATCCCACAGAGAAAACAAAAAGCACCCTAACAGATCAGCTCTTACAACCTATTCTGTATACTTACCATGAGTCTCTGGCCCATTGCCATCTTCAACAAACTTGGGCTGAAGTATAAATGAGAAGCGCTTTCTAACCTTTACTTTTTAACGGGGAAAAAAATACTGAGGAAAGATGATGAACGTGAGGGCAATCGGGGGAGAAGATACATCAGCTTGCATTGTTTTCTGCAGATCTGGAGCTATTTCAGAGACAGAGACTTGGTCGCAAGGTAAATTTCATTTGTTTTGGATAAAGAACAATGTGACACTTTTGACAGTGTACGGTGAAATATGCCCCTTTTTTTAAACAAAGGAAGATATAATAAAAATGAAATATAAGATTTCAGGACAAAGCAAAGATTAGAAAAGAGCTCATAGCTCTTTTCACACTACCCATAACACTTTGTGCTGTTGTACGCAAATGAAAAATATACAGTGACCATTATAATTCAGTAATTACATCGTGGCTTATTTAATATCTGTCCTCCACTATGCTATACTATATGCTCCTGAAGGCAGAGACTTTGTCTGTCTGTGACTACAGACACTAGAAGACATAAAGTAAGTGCTGAAATATTTGCTGAATGGAACGATCAGGTATAAAGTAAGCCTTTCAGGGTTTTTACAGAGAGAGGCGATGGGATGTAAAATAGATGATCTTCAAAGTCACTGTGTAAGTCATTTTAGTACTAGCGTGGCATACTCCACAGACAGAAGCTTCCGGCAGCGGGTACAAAGGACTTGACTTCTCTGTTCCCATTTTTCCCTGCACTTAATGGTGAAAGTAGCTAAGTGCCGTGTCAGGGCACAGGCCTGGCATCCACAGACAGAAGCTTCCGGCAGCGGGTACGAAGGACTTGACTCCTCTGTTCCCATTTAACCCTGCACTTAATGGTGAAAGTAGCTAAGTGCCGTGTCAGGGCACGGGCCTGGGGAACTCCTACAAATGTGCGGCCAGGGAGCCCCAAGGCCAGCTGTGGAGATGCTGAAAAGTAGCAAGGCCAGCCGTGTGCTGACGCAGCTGAACAAGGGCCGAGATCCTGGTTCTGTCCCTGTCCTCAAATCCAGTGAACCGAAGTCGCTCCTCCTTCTTAGAATATCGGTACCCTGCCTCAGAGAGGAGGGATGCAGAGCAGCCATGCGAAGTCCCTCTGCACAATTAGGGATTTACTGTGTGAGTCAAACAAGAAAGGCTTAAGCAGAGGCAAAGCCTGCCTTCAACAGAGGCTCACAGGCCTTGCCTGCAAGGCCAGGACCCGGCAACAAGGTTCTCTGGACAGGGCCAGCCCCAAGCAAAGACACAGAGTCTCCAGGAAAACAGCACCTCATGTCCCTAATCCTCCTCTACCCCCACGGTTACGTGCAGAGCCTAGGGTCAGAAAGCCTCGATTCAAACACCGCGACCCCACTTCACCACTTGTGTGATCTTGAGCACGGCTTCAGTTTCTTCATCTGAAAACTGGTAATCAGCAGGGACC
Organism: Fukomys damarensis; assembly: GCF_012274545.1. Classification (NCBI taxonomy): domain Eukaryota; kingdom Metazoa; phylum Chordata; class Mammalia; order Rodentia; family Bathyergidae; genus Fukomys; species Fukomys damarensis. The sequence goes on along the minus strand of NW_022900921.1, from coordinate 6,005,933 downwards.
TCACCGTATTGCCTCTGTGAAGACCCCATGCCCAGCGTGCACCAGGTGCTTTATGCCTGGGAGCACTGTGACCACCGTGGTGACCCCAGGAGGCCGCCGCTGCCTCCTCTTCCTCCTACCACAGGCAGCCCTGATACTTCCTCTGTTTTATTCCCAGCTCCTCCAGACCTACAGAGCGCACAGAGCCTCTGACATAAATCAGAGGTACATGATCTCCCTTCAAAGGCTCGTCCGCATAAATCAGTACAGCTTCCTGAACGAGACGGACTCACATTCCCAATGTATTCTGCCTGCCTCTCCCTGCTGAAAGATGCTCAAACCAGAGCTCGGAGCAGAAAAGAAATTTGAAATCCGTTGCCATCCAGCCCCCTTAATTTTCCCTTGGAAAAACGAGGGCCCAGGGAAGAAATGAGACCGCTCCATTAGGCACTAAGAAACGCAGGCCCCAGACCAGGCCCGAGAGCCTGACTCGCCGCCACTTTCAACAATAATAATTTTTAAGCGATCAGAAATCAGTCTCCTTTTTATGACCATCCTGGGCTTGAAACCCTAAACAATGATGGAGGAAGGAGCCGTCCTCCACCCTGCACATGTCACTTGCCAGTGACACCTCTCTCTTCGCCAGAGTTGATCTTTGGTTGGTTTAAGTTCTAAGTAATTGCTGAAGCAAGGGCTGGATGTTCATATTATACAAGTAAGTCTGTAACACGCAGGCTCAGCCCCACAGGCTGATTTCAAGTGTAAATCACTGACAGTTTGAAATTATCCGAGTTCACTTTCAGCACAGTCACGGTCTCTGGTGAGTTCTACATATTACTGTGCTTATGTGATAAATAAGAAATAAACAGAGCCGGGCGTGGTAGCACACCCTCTAATCCCAGCACTTGGGAAGCTGAGGCAGGAGGATCACTGTGAGTTCGAGACCAGCCTGGGCTATATAGTGAGTTCCAGGTCAGTCTCAAATACATAGTGAGACCCTGTCTCAAAAAAACAAAACAAAACAAAACAAAACAAAACATACAGAGAGAGAGGGAGAAAAGAAATAAACAGTCCCTGAAACATCACAATGACTACAAAGGAGGGAAAACGGAACTCAAGATAATTGAGTTCTGTCATTCCATCGGACCGCTTGACTTTTTATTTGGATTTTTGACTAAAAACAGCGAAACAGAGTAAAAGTATCACGACTGGTAAAGGAAAAGCGCAGTTCAGATGTGAAATGTTACTGAGTTTGGATACCTTTAATAATCACATGCATTCTTTTTCTTTTTTGATTGTCTTAAAACAAAAGATTGAATCAAGAAAAAATGATATCTGATCACAGCATAATTCCTAATGAAAATTACTCTGCTCCCTGAGGGAGGGGATGTTAAATGATCAGATGTTAACCGTGCCAGAGACACACTTGGTCTTACGAGGTACGAGGTAAGAGATGACAGTGTGGGCCAGAGGAACCCTTCCTACCACTCACGGTATTTCCTTCCCTTTACGTCCTCCTCATTATTATAAAGTCGAGGCTTCAGCCCTCACCCCCAGCATCATCCAGATCACAATTTCACTTACAGAGAGGATGGTACAGAGATTTCTCTCTTCCTAGTTGGGAATTGGGGACCTGCAGGGAGCTCATGCCCTTCCTCCTCCCCTGAGCTATACAGAAGTTTGCTCCACAAAAAGGGGGCTCCTGTTGGCCAGTATGGGGGCTGAGGCTCTCTCACGTGTTCTCCTCAGGTTGCGGTGACAAACGGACATGTTAGCCTCCATCTGATTCACTCAGCTGTTCCAGAACTCAAGCCAAAGAGCTGCCATTTACTGGACCCCTCGCATCCTAACAAACATGATGATGGCACCAATACCGACAATTATGATAATGTTTTAAAAGCTATGATTATTTGAATACTAGTGGGGTCGGGCCTTATGATGAATTTCAGTGTATTATCTCATTGCATCTTCTTGGTATGTTTGTCAGTTTATCAGGTTCTGTTACTATCTCTACATTCCAGAAAAGTGAGTTTTAGCAATGAATAAACATGTCCACTATCACACACCCAGAAAATAATGGCAGAGTCCTCAGGCCCCAAACATTTAACTACCACACTACTTTGTTTACACTGCGAGAAAAATCCCTTTATGGCCCCTACTTACTAGATTCAAACTCAGACCTGACACAGTGTTCCCATTACCCTTGGCCTCCAGCTAATGAGGATGGGACAATGCTGTGACCTCTCATTGCTTGTATTCTGTCAGTCTTCAGCTCTCTGGAGTGCAGAAGTCCGGGAGATTTAATTAGGAGACAGGTCCCATGCTCTGGGTCATGCCTGGCTCAGTCACCCCATCTTTTCCAGTCACCTCATCTTCAGGTCTTGCCTTCCAATTCAATTTGGCACCTCCGTGCCCCAAGACTGCCAGCTCCAGTATCTCCAGGTTGAGAGGGGCCAGAGTGGCCAGCACTGCCACCAAGTGACAGAGTCAAGTCACATGGAGCCCTCTTGGCAGAGCCAGACACCACTGTAGTGGGGCGATTTCAGGAGCACTAGAACATCCCAAACTGCTCCCACTTCTCAACTGGCTTTTCATGGAGCCTGATTTCTGCTTTATAGAAACATCTCTTTGACTTAAAGCATCATCCTCTTTTCAGAAGGAATATGTTCAAGATACCCCCAGCCTTAGTTCCGTCAGTGGGCGTAACACTCACTTAAAAAAGCTGATTTGAGAATTAAGAGACAAACAAAATGTAGTAAACTCATCAGAGTTACTAGCACAAGATACACATTCAATACCCATTAGCAGTTACCACATCACTACCACCAGACGTGGATGTATTTATTTGAAAGATTTCCTTGTTCAAAGACTTAAGGATGGAGCCTAGAACTAGTCCCAAGGGAAGGCAACAGACTGAGTGTGTGAGTCAGCCTTCACTCTGCTGGCCATAATACCCAGCCCCACAATGCTGTTAAAGGAGCAGAAGCTTAATTTGACTTACGATTTATAGGAATTCAGTCCATGGTCAGCTGGCTCCAAGGCAGAAACAACGTCGTGGAGGGACACAGTGGAGCACAGCTGCTTAGTTCAGGGCAGCCAGAAAGTAGAGCCGGGGAGCAGTGCCAGAGGGTAAGGGGCCAGGGACTAGACACTGACCCGAAGGCCATGCCTATGACCCGCCCAGATACACCAACAAGTGTGCTCCACCAACCCCCGGGTGACTCCCAGGCTATTCAAGCGGACACAGTCAAGATTAACCCATGAGAACCAAGACCTCTCATGTAAAGGTACAAGATCCCAATAATGAATGCAACTGTACTGTATACCTAAAATGTACCAATAAACTCAATGAGAAAAAAAGATTAAGCATCATGCCCAGAAATTAGGAAACTTGCATTCTGCCCCTCACATTGGTAGGACCTATGTAAACTCCACAAGGCAGCACCAGTCTCTTGGCCCAAGGGTGTCTGGCCAACACTAACATTAGTGGTCAGAGTGGGAAGGCCCTTCTAAGTAGGCTGGTTCAGGGATGGTGACCACCTCGTCCGCAACAGCCACTCCCTACCCCACACCTACAGCAGGAATGAAGAGACCATCACAAGGAGTCCACAGAACTCTCCTCAACACTGTGCTCCAAGAAGTTCTTAGCACTCGGTCCAAGAGTGAGTGCACATCAGACAAACTCACTGCTGTTCCCATCTGGACCAGGGGTGGCCAAGAGATGGGGCAGACCTATTGCCAACCTACGAGTCCCTGTCCTCCAGCCTGTGCTGTCCTGAAACGCCTACAAATCAGCTCGGCGTCTTATGAAAGTGCAGATTCTCATTCGGCCAGTCCCCGTCAGGGCTCAAGCTTCTGCCTCATCACTCAGCGCACCAGGGGCCTGCAGGGAAGTAAATCCCAGAGGACATGATGGACCCAGCCCAGCTCGGTGTGTTCAAGCCTGAGACTGCAGCTCACCGCTTGGGAGAACCCCACCCGGCCCAAAGCAGCAATGCCCACAACATGCCAAGTTTCCTTCAACACAGAGAGAGGGCAGCAGGAGGGGCACATGGTACAATGGTCTTCCTCCAGTCTGTGCCCTGATGGTGATGGTGTCTGTCTCTGTCTGTCTGTCTCTCTCTCTCTCTCTCTCTCTCTCTCTCCTTCCCGCTTCCCTCCCGCTCCTCCCCTCCTCTCCCCCTTCTTCCCCCAAATCTTCTGAGTGGCTTTAGAGGCCTTTGTGGAGTTCACACACGGATACAAGGGCGTGAGGACTAGGAGGCCTGACTTCTTCCCAGCCTCTGCAGCGCTCTCTGTGTGCTACTGGCCAGTCCACTCCAGTTCAGCTGCTTCCACCTTAAGAGATCCTACCTGGACTAGACCCGGCCTAAAAGCCTCCCACACTCACCAAGTGGAGACCCGACCCCCATGCGCTCTCTCCCCTGAGGGCTGAAAGGCACCCAGGAGCTCTTAGCCACCCCTCGGCAGGTCTGTGCCAACAAGCGAGGGCTGAGCAGGGAGAACTATGGCGCCCACCGCGTGGGAAACCTCCATGAGACCGCGTGTTTCTGCTCCTCTGCCTGTTTGTCTTCTTAAAACAAAGCAAGCTGAGCCCCTTCGCCCTGGCGAAGCAACATTCAGCAAGTAAGAGACACTTAGGAACGGGCAGCATCTTATCAACTACAGCGGCATTTTAATGACCCAAAGATGGATCCTTGTTTAGGCAAACAGTGAAGAGCTTTCCCTCTTCTCTCACAACCGGCAGTCACTCTCCTAAGCTGATTCTTGGTTTTCTCGTCCCTCACATGAGGACAACAGACTACCAGACACCGACTCAGTAGAGTTCTCAACAGATGCCAGGCACTGTTATTGTGTCCTTTCACCACCACTGGTGCCTGCGTCTGAAGGTACCAATAGATCCGATTTACAGCTGGGCAAACCTTACACTGGACACATTTAGGACCATGGCAAGGCCCAAATGACTCAATTTTGACTTCAAAGCTTGGCTCATGTCCCGCATACGAGACACCCTTCCTTGCTCTGGACTCTTCATGGAATTTCTGGGAGATTCACTAAGAAGACAGAAGTGAATGCCATCTGTGCTCCTGAGTCTTGCGTCCATAATACCATGGCTAAGGGGAAGCAGTGGACGGCGAATAACGCATACTTGGCCCCAGAGCTGGGGCCTGCAGGGAGGAACTGGGAGTCTTGGGCATAGCACTCTCGAGTCCACTCCTCTGTGCTCTGCGATACACTTTCTTTTCGCTCAGACACCCATCACACAAGCAGGATGCGTTTCGCAAGTCTAATGAAGCCTGAAATTCCCTGGGATCATCTGGGGCTAATTTTTCATGTTGTGACAGGGTTATGCTAAGTAGCCCAGGCTAAGTTCAAACTTGTGGTCCTCCTGCCTCAGTCTCCCAGTCATCCCACATGTTTACCTTTGGTTTTAGTTCTCTTTACAAGCAAGTATTAAGAAGTAGAAAGGAACAAGGAATTGGTTTCCCCCTTTGCAAAGCAAGCGACCTTGTATCCAATTTTCGGGTCTCCCATTCTCTTATTGTAGTTATGGGTTTGGGCAGTCTCTTGCCATGCTTACACAATCCTTCTGCTTCCATTGGGCCACCAGCCAGCTCCAGGTTCGAAAGTAAATAAATAAATAAACTGCTATACTGCAAAGAAGAGGACACAAGATTGGGTACTGGGAGAGTTCTCCGAAAGCCAAGATAAACAGGGCTACCTCAAAAGAAGCACAAAGGTCTAAATAAGGAAGGAGAGAGAAGTGATTTTACTGTAACTGGACAGCACATAAAAAGCAAAAACTGACTGAAGCAGGATAATTTTTGAGTGTTGACCTTGTATCCAGCTACTCTACTGAATCTGTCAATTAAGTCTAGAAGCCTTTCAGTGGAGTTTTTGGAGTCTTCTATGTAGAGCATCATATCATCAGCAAATAATGACAGTTTAACTTCTTCTTTTCCTATCTTTACTCCTTTTATTTCCTTCTCTTATCTAACTGCTGTGGCTATTGTTTCCAGAACTGTACTGAACAGGAGTGGTGACGGTGGACATCCTTGTCGTGCTCCTGATTCTAGCGTGAAGGTTTTCGCTTTTTGACTATTTAGTGCAATGTTGGCTGTTGGTTTTTCATAGACGGTTTTTATCAGGTTGAGATAAAGACCATCTATTCCAGTTTTCTATAGGGTTTTTATCATGGGTGGCTGCAATTTTATCGAATGCTTTTTCTGCATCTATTGAGATGATCATAGGGTTTCTGTCCTTGACCCTGTTAGTATAGTGTTACATTTATTGATTTACGTGTGTGGGACCATCACAGAATGAATGGCCAGCATGTCGACCTGAGGACCAGGAGGCGGCGCTCCTTCCCCGTGCTAACATCCGCGGGGCCCCTTCCCTCGTGGGAGGCTCAGTTCCCCTCCCTACCACATGTCAGAATCACTTTCACTGGCAACTGTGAAGCCCCTCCGTGCCCTGCCGCTGTGCAAAGCACTTTAAGAGCTCGTAGGGTGAATGTGCATTTCTCGAAAGAACTGAAGATCTCTGCTGGGTTCATTTTGTGCTCCTTTGGGCTAAAAGAGCAGGGCATTTCCTGTCAGACCGCACAAGGATCTGCCACTGCCTCACCCCTGGGAGAGCGGAAGCTTCATCAAACTGCTCAGCCTCAGACTCTCGGCCCAAGGAATGGGAGTAACACAGACTACCCTCCTCCTCCATGACAGGGAGAGCACCACTGACACAGGTAGGGAACGTTCAGCACACAGTGCACCCTCAAAGGCTGAGCGAAGGTTTATGTCTTATCTGCAGAGGATTAGAAATAAAAGGCATTTACTCTACGGCAGGGCCTCACTAAGAGGGACCTGGAGAGCTCCACATTCTGGCCCATTTCCACACCCACATCCCATCCCACTACAATTACTGTGCGTCCTCTTACATCTGTCCGGCAGGAATTCCGACACACGCTCCAAACCTAGCTTAGGATGGTGGGAAGAAAACCCATTCCTTCTGTCTAACTAAACGAGAGAGCTGCACCATCCCTCATACCCTGATCGCTCTAAGAGCGGGGAGACGGATTCTGGCCCAGAAGCTCCAGAAGCAGGGCTCACAGTCACCCCAGAGGCACCACCAGGAAGAGTGCAGGACACATGGCGGATGCCTTGTAAATGTGTCCCCAGTTCACAGTATCATCGTCACTTCATTTTTCATCTGGACGCACTTTTTCCCCACTCCTCACTCTCGCTCCCAAGAACATGTACTGACCCAGAGTAAGGGGCGAGACCCTTCTGAATTTCCTCTATTTTACACATGTGAGCGTTTCCCAACTTGTAGCTGCAGCCCTGGCCTCAGCTGTAAGCTCTAGACTCATTTATTCCACTTCCTGCTTGAGTGCTTTTCATCTGGGAGGTGAGCTCACAACAGATGACAACTAATAAGCCACATACAAACCTGGGGAAAGCTCTCCAGACTGCAAGAACTGCCCAGGCAGAGATCTAGACAAGAGCGTGGCTGACAGGTTCGAGGAAGAGCAGGGAGAAGCTGGGCGTGCACTCTGGCCTCTGCTCTTCGGCAGATGGAAAGCTCTTGGATGGCAGAGCTTAAAAGAGAGACTGAAAGAACAGCATCATGGGACTTTGTATTAGAGCATCATCCCATGTGAGGACAGACTGAAGAAAGAAGATGGGGGACCAATTAGCGTGATGATCCAGGTGAGAGGTGATGGGTGAGCACTAAGGGGCAGCTGTGCAGAGGAGGAGGAGCACTCAGGCCCTCTGCACAGCCGGGAGGCAGGACCAGCAGACCTTGCTGACAGCATGGATGGCTGGAGAGTGGGGAAATCAAAGGCGACTCCACATTTCGTGGTCCAAGAAACTGGGCAGGGAGATTCACCCTTCCAAACACAAGGGAGACTCTGGGTGAAGCAGATTAATGGGGCAAAAGGCTAAGTTTGGGAATTTGCTTCTTGCTTTAGTCACAAAATGAAAAAAATTCTCTCTCAGCTTCTTTCCAGTCTGATGAAGTCTGGACACAGAAAAACTAAAACATCAGAACACAAGTCTGGCACACTTTGGCCTTGGCTTATTTAGGAAACGACTACCACACTTTAATGGACATGATGAGGAAAAAGATCACCTCAATCTCCACTGAGGATTTGGGCCCCTAAATCTTACAATCTACTTTATAAAACAGAGGATGTACAAGTTTGATTCTGCTTATATCAAAGCTTTCAAACAGGTAATTCTCTAGCCCCTGAAGTTGTGGGTGTGTACATACACACGTCTGGCAAGAGGTGGAACTGAAAAACTCTAATGATGCCTTTAAAGTTATACTGGCCTTTGATTCTCCAAAAAGTATACTAGTAAATAAATTCATTACCTCTTAAGTATATGGAATTGGTAGGGCTAACTGTTTAAGATGCCTCTCTGGTTTAGAATTTAGTAAAACAAATGAAAAAGGAAGATATCAGACAAGGAGTAATATATTTTTTGTGGGGTTTTTTTTGGGGGGGTGTTTTGTTTTGGTTTGGTTTTGGTTTTTGTGTTTTGGGAACAGAACCTATGTTCCAGGCTGGTCTTGACTTCTTGATCCTCCTGCTTCAGCCTCCCTAGTATGGGGGTTACAGGCCTGTGCTACCACCCAGCTTTGCTGTGTATTTCTTTCCTGACTTGACCATTTGATCACATAGACTCCCTTAAATTGTGCCTTTGGGCCATTTCCATTGTTTTGCTATTATTAGCAGTCCTGTTACAAACATTATTTTACATTTCTTTCTACTCCTTTTCTACTGAAGAATTCCAAGCTATTACTGGCTCTTTACTCTTGCATATAAATTTTTGAATTATTTTAGTCTGTGGAAAAATAAAACCTGTTGGAATTGTCATTGTTAATCTCTTGAATCTATAGAACCATTTAGAAAAACAGACTTTATGACATTAAGAATTCTTATTCCATGAATATGGTATCCCTCTTCTTTTATTTGGTTTTTCAAACTCTCTTTCAAGAGTTTTATATTTTCTATTCAGATGCCTTCACATATTTTATTGGCATTGTTTCTACACTCTTAATAACCTCTCTGTATGATTAAAGATGATATGTTTACCTTCAGGTTTTAGATCTCGTTACTTTTTTGTACCTCGATGCATGCCAATTATTATGACACCTTTCATACAAAGCCTTTCTTACCTAAAATGGGCAGAGGAAAGCTTTTAATTTTTAGGCCTAGGTAGAGAATTTGGGAAGGAGGTTATCTCGGACAGTAGATTTCATTTTTTATGGTTCTGGCGTTAATCCTGGTTCTGTCTTTGTTATCTCTATGGCCTTGAGTTAACATCTTGCATTCTCAAGGCTAAATGTTACCTGTAGTGCTATGCCTCAAAATACTGCCACCAACATCTGTCCTTGTACACCGTTATTTCCCACTGCGAAGTGGACTTTATCTTCTATGCCCTTGAATCTGGACTGGCCTACGATTTCATTTACAAACAGAAATGGTAAAATGAGTGCTTCTTTCTAAGGATGAGTCATTTGAAGCCCACAACTGGGTCTCTGCAGAAGTAGCCACCATGGAAGAGCAGACTGCTGTACTGTGAGGAAGCCTGAGTCCTATGTAAAGAGGGTGAGTTAAAAAAGAGAGAGACAGAGAGAGAGAGAGAGAGAGAGAGAGAGAGAGAGA
>NW_022900921.1:5948047-5996240 GCF_012274545.1 Fukomys damarensis | reverse complement strand
TTCCTATGTAGAGGGAGAGATAAAAAAGAGAGAGAGAGAGAGAGAGAGAGAGAGAGAGAGAGAGAGAGAGAGATCCTTGACCAACGCTCAATTCCTCCACTCACACTCAATCAGACAGGAGACACTGGGCTGAGGAAGACACTAGCTGACCCTTATCTCAGGTGATACCTGAATGCTATTCCTGAGCTATATAAAGAAAGAGCTATTAGAGCTGATAAATGAATTCAGCAATGTAGCAGGATATAAAATCAACATTAAACATCAATACTTCTACTCAATACCAATAATGGACTGAGAAATGATCCAGGAACAGAATCCCATTCAAAATACCTTCAAATAAAATAAAATACTTACGGATCACTCTAAACAATCTAATCAAAGACCTCTACAATGAAAATTTCAGAGCACTTAAGAATGAAATTGAAAAACACTAAAAGATGAAAACACCTCCCATGTTTATTGGATTGGCAAAATTAATGCTGTCAAAATGATCATATTATCAAAAGCAATCTACAGATCCAATACAATCCCCACCAAAATATCAATGACGATCTTCACAATACTAGAAAAAATAATCCTAAAATTCATATGAAAACACCCAATGCCATAGAATGACAGGCAAGGAAATATCCATATAGCTACAGCCATCTGATTCTGGACAGTGGAAACAAAACTACACTTGGAAGAAAAGACAGCCTTTTTAGTAAATGGTGCTGAGGAAAGTGGATATCCACTTGTAGAAGACAGAAATTAAATCCCTGTCTCTCACCCTGAATAAAAATCAATTCAAAATGAATCAAAGCCTTAGGTATAAGACCCAAAACTTTGAAACTGCTAAAGGAAAACATGGAGTAAATGCCTAAAGCTATAGGCACAGACTTCCTGGATAGGACTCCAAGAGCACAGGAAATAACAGTAAGAATCAAGAGATTTGGACTGTATCAGTTTTAAACATTTGTACACAGCAAGGGAAACAACTAATAGAGTGAAGAGATAGCTTATAGAATGGGAGAAAACCTTTACCAATTACTCTTCTGACAGAGTATTAATATCTAAGGATATAAAGAGCTCCAAAAATAAACTTAAAACAAAAAAAATCAAGTAGCCCAATCAATAAATGGGCAAGTGAATTGAACAGACACTTCTCTAAAAAAGTACAAATGGCCAATAAGTATATTTTTTAAATGTTCACTATTTTTGCCATTAAGAAAATGAAAATCAAAACTACATTGAGATTCCACCTCACAATCAGAATGACTATCATTCAGAATACAAAAACAATGACTGGTGGTGAGTATTATATTTGGAGGTAAAGGAACCTTTCTCCACTGCTGATGATAATATAAATTAGCATAGGCACAATGGATACCAGTTTAGAGATTTCTCAAAAAACTAGAAATAGAACTACCATTTGGACCAGCTGTACCACTCCTAGGTATAAACCTGGACCAATTAAGGTCAGCATACTATAGAGATACCTGTTCGCCAGTGTTCATTGCCACACAATTCCTAATAGTCAGGATATGGAAGCAGCCAAGATGCTCATCAAAAGGTGAATAGAAAATGTGAGATAGATAGATATATATTATTCAGCCACAAAGAAGAACAAAATTCTGTCATCAACAAGAAAATGGATGGCTCTAGAGGTGAGCATGTTGAATGAAATAAGCCAGAATCAGAAAGACAAATATCACATGTTCTCCCTAGTAATCTAAAAAAGATGACAAGAAAGTAGAAGGGAGACTATTCTTAGACAAGAAGAAGGGAATAAGGAGAAGTGGATATAAGGGCAGGTAATCAGGGGATGATATGAGCAAGATATATTGTACACCACGAAGCATCCCCAAAAATGTGAGCACAGGTGGTAGGGAGAGGAGGGGTAAAAATAATCAAAAGTATGTTATATGCATGTACAAATCTGCCAAAATGAAGCCCAGTGATAAAAAAACAAATACAAAAATTAGAAAGAACTATTAAGTAGAATCCAATCAACATACAAAAACAGAAGAGATAATACATTACTGTCAGGAAGTTATAAGCCACTAAAAATTGTATCACTATCAGAAATTGGACCAATCAGAAACAATAGTCAATAGATGACTGAAATTAAGGTTTTTCTCAGTCTGTTTGGAAAAATCATAGAATTTCTAGGAAAATCCCTGTTAGGAAAGAGAATGATTTGAAAGCTCTATGCTTTCCTGAACATCCTATTCACCAGGGAGACTCTTTTCTGATATCTTACAACTGGAGATTATTTTTCCTTGTGTCTAGATGTCCCCCAAAGCTTCATGCATCATAGGTGGGGCTTTTCACAGGTGTCTAGATCTAGGGTGTGTGATGCTGGAATCAAGGATGTGATGCTAAGCTTAAGGATGTGAGTGCCACCCACCCTGAGGGTGGGTAGCCTAGGTACGGTATAAGGGATATAAAGAGATTATTGTTTGTTGCTTGTGGCTTGCTGCCTTCTGCCTTCTGCCAGCCATAAACTGCTTTTCTTCTGTGATGCCCCTCTGCCACGCTACCCTGCCTTGAAGCCAGCCATTTATGGACTGAAACCTCTGCAAACAGTGAACTAAATAAACCTTTCCTTCTTTAATTTTGAGTGTCAAGTACTTTTGTCTCAGCAGTGAGAAAAGACATAACTAAGACAGAGACCTATAGAGAATCTCTTCTGTAAATATAAAGAGAACAAAACAATAGGAAGAGAAGAAAAAGGAAGAAACAGCTCTGGCCCCTACAATGAATGCAATATTAAATAAGTGTCCTTCTATCATCATCTCACTATGATATCACTAATTGTAAAACAAGAAAAAGTAACAAAGACAAAGTCCAATGAGGAATAGCAGTGAGAATTAGGAGTTTTTATCTAAAAGTGGGAAAACACAGCTTGGATGCTCAAGGACTGAACACATCTACTCATGAAACAGTCAGTCTATGTTATTAAGGAGGTAAATTCCCCTCCATCCACATAACAAAATTCCACTTATTATCCCTGTACACTGAGCATTTTTTATCTAGGTCATATTTCTTACATATAAATTAAGACCAGTTTTAAATTTTGACTGGTACTGTTTCTTCGGTATATTCCTTTACAGCATATTTTCAATATAAATAACTTGAAGCTGACTGCTATCCCTCCAATGCACTGCAAAATATATGCAAAATTATTAAGATGATATTCTACCATACACCAATTAAAAATTACCACATTTGTCAAACAATGGTGCTAGATGACCCCTTCAACTCTATGGTCCAATAGTCTTTGAGGTATACCAACTTACTCAAAATTGCAATCACTCTAGAGGCCTGAGTCAGCTCTCCCGATTTATTTCAAGGTCTTGCTCTTGTCGTTTTCTTCATCCCTAAACTTTTTTCTGACAAATCCCTATGGTTTAAAGACTCAGATTGCTTTACAGTAAAAAAAAAAAAAAAAAAAACTTTCTCAAAACCTCAAACACGCTCACTTAGAGAGAAATTAGGCAAACAATTCCTTTCAAAATGGCATCCAAAAAAAAGAAAAGAAAAGGTATGTAGGAACCAATCTAAGAAAGCAATCAAAGGATCTCTTCACGGAAAACTACAAAACAGAGAACATCATTTTAGATATTATTTTTAAGTAAAATATGAGGAAACACTTATTTTAGCTGAGGGACCCAAGTTTCTTTAGTTTCAATGCCTGATTTCTTTTAGTTCTTGGTCCCATCATTACAAAGAATGATGTTTCATTACTTAATGCTCTAAATGAGATGCCTATGAAGATTCTGATTTTGGAAAAATGTCAAACTCATCTTGCCAAAAGCTAGCCACACAGCAGCATTATAATAAGAAAAAGGAAAAGTTTCCAGCTTAGCCTTTCCCGAATGAAATTAATTATGAGAATTCAACTCTTTCTAAGTCTCTAGGCACTCATGCCTGTCCCCCTGAGAGTTAGTTATAAAATGAGTTTGCACTTTCTGGCCTGGGTAATGTGGGCAAAAATTCATAGCCTGCAGAGGGGTTAGAACACTGAAATATGATTACTCCTCCTGCTCTAGCTCCAGGGACCCACTTCATGCTACCCAGCCTGGCTCCTCCTGCACCAAGAAACATTGATATTCTCTGTGTCTGTCCCTTACTGGCCCTGACCACCCACCTCAGCTTAGCTTAGGTTATTTTTATATGCTTGTGCCATGGAGAGAGAAGCTATTAAAATGCATAGGAGGGTGAAGGGTGTGAACGGAGGGCAGGGGCATGGGGAAAAAACAAGAACCAAGATATATCGTGCAAAGGTACAAGATCCCAGTGATAAATGTAACTGTACTGTTTGCTTTAAATGTACTAATAAACTTAATGGGGAAAAAATGCATAGGAAAGCTGCTAAAAATGTCAAATAGGCCTGAAATTTTATCCGGAAACTATGCCTACCCTTGTTGTGCCCTTCTCTCAGGCACTGTTTTTCTCTTCTCGTAATGCATACATTTTAGATTCATTATTCAACAGACTTTTCTTAGCACCTATTTTATGTCCAAATCATATGAGATTATGGGGAGAATACATCGATGGATAGAATTCTGTATCTTAAAAGGCTAAACATACAAGAACCAAGTAGTTAAAGGTGGTGACACGTTACTTCCCCACTCACAGCTCCAAACATTGTGATGGTAGCATCAGGAGGACAGAAGTCACGTTTTACAAATTATTTCCCCAGGACCGCGTGGCCTATGGTAGTATTAATGAAATACATTTAGCACGAATAGATGCTGTGAAAGTACAGTGGAAATAGAGGAGTTGTGGCTAATAATATTAGAGAAGCTTTCTTGGAGGAAGCGGCATTGAAGCAGACCTTATGTAATGAAAGAAAAAGTTCACAGATTCCCCAGTACGCAGTAAGTACCTCCAAGTTGTAAAAACAAAAGTACCCATGGCGTCCAGGCCTATATCATGGAAGAAGAGGGAAATGCCCAGCTCAAAGAAACAGCCTGGACACTTGATGGTGAGTTAATATCCCAACAGTTCTTAAATGAGAAACTGGGCAAGGGTTATTCTTGATTCAAACAAAAAACTGGGCAAGGGTTATTCTGATTTACACAGTGTTGAAAGAATTGAAGTAAATGAGCTAGGAAAGTGAGGGCGACTAAACTGACTTTGTATTTTTTAAAAGAAAAAGTTCAGTGTTATACAAGGAAATGGGAAACAGTTTCGACTATCTTTTTGCATCTCCACCCCATCGTGAGGTTGAGAAACATTATCACACAGATCAACAGGATCTCAGAGAAGGGCTCAGGATCATCTCATTTTCTGGTAATATGCAGTAATCATAAGATCAGATTATGTGTATCAGACAAATATTTGCACTGTCCAGTGTTATGGAAATTATTCATTTTGTACTTCTATTTTTAAACATCCTATACTTATTGATTTACAAAATAGATCTAAATTTAAGCTACTCTCCTTGTGGTAACTTCTAATTTCTGTCACATCTTAGCTATTCCATTTGGAAATACTGGATCTACCACTACTGAAATAAAACACATTAAAAGTCATCAGGGGATAGTCACTTAAATAACACCAACCAAGCAGAACAGTAACTAGAACTTAGTTTTTGCCTTGCAAACACAATGACCCGAGTTCAATCCCTGATAGAAAGAAAAAAAAAAAAAGATAAGCGTAAGCAAAATATTTAAAATAAAAAGAAGACCAAAGTATGTGTACAAATGTGCTATGGCAAAATACTAAAAGAATAGAAGAGAGAAGGCAAATGCCATTGGAAGAACTCCACAGGGAAAAAAATATGCTCTACGAAACAGGGGGAGAAAATCCCTAAAGGGCTTCCCACCACAGGTACTCCTCACTTTACAATGGAATTACATCCCAATGAAATCATACACTGAAGCTAGGGCTAAGTTGAAAATGTATTTAATATACCTAACCTAGCAAAGTTTTAATTTGGCCCAGCCTACCTCAAATGTGCTCAAAATATTTTCATTTGCCTTCAGCTGGACAAAGCCACCTACTACAGAACTGTTACAATAAAACCATGGAACATCTCAGGTAACCTATTGAATGTAGTAAACCATAGAGTACTGGTTGTTTCCCTCCTACTGTGGGGCTGTCCGAGCTGCAGCCTGCTTCCACTGCCCTGAATCATGAAAGAGTATTATTACGCTGCCTCGTACCAGCTGATGAAAAATCTCAAAATTTAAAATTCAAAGTACAATTTCTACTGAATGTACATGAGTGGTGACACATGTCTATAATCCCAGCACTCTGGGAGGGTGAGGCAGGAGGACTGCTAATTCAAGTTCAGCCTGAGCAACTGAAGAGTCTTAGGAAGACCCTATTTCAAAAAAAAAAAATAAATAAACCTGTTCATTCCCTAAGAGATATAATTAGGCATGTAGAACTGATCCCAAAGTAAGCCTTACTCTTCTCCACACACATGATACCTCCTACCTGATTGAGTTTTATTTCAAAACGCTTTCCTAAGAGTTACCAATATAGGTAGCCTAGTAATAGATCTCAAAGCTTTGAATATCTTCCTATCTTTTGAACCAATAATTTTTTTCCAGGAACTCAGATCAAAAAGTCATTAGAAGAATAAGAAATTATGTATGCTAATTACAACATTCATAACAGCAAAATATTACAAGCAATATAAATGCCCTCAAGTAAGCAGGTGATTAAATTGTTGCATGTAAAGGAAATGATGTTTTGGAATTATTATGATATCACAACCTGAATACCGTAGAATACATGAAAAGAAAGGGTACAACAAATGAATAAACATACACACATTTTTGGTGGACTACATATGTGTATGTGTTTACACTTGCTAAGATTTAAGAATGTGTGAAAATATGCATATAAAGATAAAAATAATGGAAAGAAGCACTCTGATCTCCTCTGGGTTATGACTATAAATAATTTCCAGCTTTTTAGATGATCATAATGAAAAATTAAAGGTATATAATAAAAATTTGAGAAACAATGCCTAAAATCCAGCATTTTAATATATTGTGCATATATATGCATAATGTGTGTGCATGTATATAAATAACCAAATACAATGATCATTATATAGATCTGCCATCAATATTAAGGGTAAAACATGCAATTATACTTAAACAAAAAGCATAAGCAAATACAAGCAATTATTGCACTACAGAAAAGATATTTTACTCAAAAAAATTATCTCAAAGGTGAAAGTATGAAAGGTCACAAAGAAGCTATGGTCTTATTGCCGTGTTTTCGTTTTGAAGAGGGTCATTTTAGTCTCACGAGAATGTCCAAATTCACCCACTCACACTCTTCCACCCTGCCTGCCCGCTCTACTTTTGAGCTCTCTGTTAGTCACACCATTGTCACACTGTCAAGGTACACAGCTTTGCCATTCTAACTGTAATCACAGTCTCCACAGGTACTTGGCCTTCGTTCCATATTTATGCTCAGCACCTATTCTTTAACCACACCTTCTCCACAGCTCTTGATGTCAATTCATCCCATCACATGCTAGACATTTTCATCCAATGGTGCTCACAAATCTGGATTCTTTTCATTCCATGTACTCATTGTGATGGAACTCTGTACTCCAAGGACAACTTTGACTCGGTTATAAATTTCCTGTGTCATAAATCTAAGTCTTGTTTTCTTAATCCTCAAAATTGTTGTGCACATCTAAACCTCCACAGGACTGATCATGTTATCCAGTACCAAGGGGAACAGCAATGCTGATTATGCCCAAGGCAGGCTGTAAGCAGTGCAGGCTGTGAAGAGTGAACCCCACAATTGGCTTGTTTACAGAAGTGAGTTCAGCCGAAGCCTATGTGCTGAGGTCAGAATAACTTGACCCAAATTCCATTCCTACAACTAAAACCTTCTTCATGAGAAAGACAATGTTCTAATCACAACTATATTTTGTCTATTCTGTTCCTAATTTGTGAATGCTTTATCTTGCCCTTTACAAGCCTTGCTTCCATTAATTTAGATAGAAACTGCACAACTGTGCATGCTCCAACAAACTCCTGACCTTACACATAGCTCATCTTTACCTCAACTGATTACTAATAAATACAAGTGGCTTAGACAGACCAGCACCTTTTGCTAAAGTAGCATTGGTTGTCCTGGATCCCCACTTTGTGTCTCTCTTAGTTGTTTTTCAGTTCTTGTCTCAGGCTTGTGTCGCATACTGAGCAAGAGACTGGAGCCTATTGCAGGGCCTTCCAGGAACATTTTGGAGGTCTCCAGTATTGTACTCCAAACAGAGTACAACTTAAAGTCACTGAAACAATACCTAGGCACAGGTATGGACCAGCAAGGAACATCGTTATGTGTATTAGCCCTTGGTGAGAAAATGCAGCTTCCATGCTTGAAGACATTACCAGTGGTATGCTACCCTATGATGCAGTTCCCTTCTACAATCAAGGTGCCTCTACTACTAATGAACATTTACATTGCAAATATGAAACATGATATTCTACACATATTAAATGTATTTAAAAATTTATGAGTGTATACCTTATCCCTTGTTCTAACTTTTGGTGGATCTTGAACTTTAGTTTATTTTGTAGAATTAAACCCACAGGACTACAGTCAGTGACAGTGAACCTTTAAGAGCTTTCAATGATACAAATAGCCCACTTAGCACATGTGCCATAGGTTCATAACTACTGATATTAGTTTCCAAAGTGCCAGGCTCCATCCGTGTAGTAACGTGGCTGAACCTTAAAGAAAAGGCCTCTTATATGTTTCGCAACACAAATCCTTATCCTCCATTTTCACAAATAAAATATATTCTTCCCTTTTTATACAAAAATACGACCCTCTCAGGCTGATGAGGCCCCACTGCCTAACAGAACTCAGAAATGGGCTAATCCACTGATGAATGTAGCACCTCTGTGATCCAATTACCTTCCCACAGCTCCACCTCTGAACACGAGACCTTTAGGGAGAGTTCAGATTTAAACCATAAAACATTCTATACCACTTCTACTCCTACTCTTTATGAAAAGATGTTCTCTTAACCCTACTACAAACATAACAACAATAATAACAGCACATGTAAATGATAAATGTTGTTGCCATGCAACTTCAGTGTTGGCCAAAGCAGATGAAGATGGGAAGAAACTGAAGAGTCCCTATCTACCCTGTCCAGAAGAGGGTGCTGCCCTTTATTTCCCAAGAAGTATATCTAGCTTTGTTTTTCATTTGTTTGTTTGTTTTTGCAAGAGAAACAGAAAAAGTATTTAATAAGATTCAATATCCTTTAGGATAAAAACTCAACAACTTAGCTATAGAAGGTATTATAGTCCAGATCTAAAATGTTCCCCTAAAAGTTTATGGATTCAGAGGGTAAGGATCTTGAAAGGTGACTGGATCACGGGAGATCATGGGGCTGCTATACTCATTGGTGAATTAATCCATTGATGAGTTCCCAGCTGAATGTGCTATCAGAAAGTGAGGTCTGCTCAACAAGTGGTAACTGGGGAAGTGACCTGGAAGGTTGTATTCTTGCCCCTGGTTCCTGCCTTCTCTCTTTCCAGGCTGCCTTGTGTTGAGTAACTTTCTTTTGCCATGTACTTCTACTGTGCTTTTGCTGCCTTGAAGTCAGCTGCCCATGAATGTACTGAACACTCTGAAACCATGAGCCAAAATGTATCTCTCCTTTAGGTTGCAGGTGTCATGTCAGGTATTTTGCCCCAGACATGGGAAAAAGACTAACCCAAAAGGAGTATATTTCAAAATACTACAAGTTATATATGAAAAAATCCATAGCCAATATTAGACTGACTAGAGAAAATTTGAAAATGTTTCCTCTAACACCACAAATAAGATCAAAACATCCACTTTCACTACTTTTATTTAATATGTGAAGACTTAGCAAGAGCAATTAAGTAAGAGAAAGAAATTAAAAGGATCTAAAGTAAAAAGTTAAATTAGCCATGTTTGCAGAGGACCTGATTTTATAGATTAAAATATGAATAATGTCACAAAGATGTAGTGATTGATAAAGTCAGTAAGGTTGCAGGATACAAAATTGATATATAAAAAAGAACATTTTATACACTAGTAATAGACTTACTAAAAAAGCTGTTAAGAAAGCAATCCCAGGGGTTGCCAGGGATTTAGCTCAGTGGTTCTGCCACGTGCCTCACAAGCACAAGGACCCAAGTTCAACCCCCAGTGCCAAAAAAAAAGAATAACAAGAAAGCAATCTCATTCCCTACAGTTTAAAATGAATAAAATATTTAGGAATAAACTTCATCAAGGAAATAAAAGACCTCTACAATTAAAATTACAAAAGACTGGTCAAAACTATAGGGGACATTAAAATGGAAATATATTTTATGTTTATGGATAGAAAGAGTATTGTTAAAATGACTATACTAGCCAAAGTGATCTATAGCTTCAACTCACTTTCCACCAGTATACCAAAAATTTTATTACAGAGCTAGAAAAGGAAACTCCTACAATTCATGTAGAAACACAAAAGACCCATAATAGTTGAAGTAACCCTAAACAATGACGACAAAACCTGGAGGCATCATGGTACCTGGCTTCAAAACATACTACAAAATTATAGTAACCAAAACAGTATGGTTCTTGCATTAAAACAGATGCAAAATGGAAGGGAGAACAAAAAAATCCATGTTTCACACTGCTCTGTTTTTTTAACAAAATCACCAAGAACAGGTCTCTCCCATCGCCTGCTCAGACCCACCTGGCGGGTCCGCAAACTCCCCAACTGTGGGCCACCAACTCCAGCAAGGAAGGCCCCCAGAGATCTCTCCTGCCGCCTGCTGGGGCCCACCCAGCAGGTCCACGACCTCCCCAACGGCACGCCACCAGCTCCAACAAGGAAGGTAGCCACGCGGGTGCCCTTAAAACACCCCCACGACCTGATTCCCCCCCTCCCCGTTCTCAAACTTCCTGATTGTGCCAGTCCTTGGACCCACACTGCAGAAGCATAGGTGGTCATAAAGGGTATTTTTCTGAGCTCCCAACTTTGAACATCTTTAAAGAAAGGGCAGGGGAAATCTGTAATAGAACTGATTGGAGTTCAACCCTTTGGGTCAGGAAACTCAATTTAGGCCTTGTGGACTGAGGTCAGTCTGAGTCACGGGGACCTGCCATTGGCTAGCTGAGATCAGGGGATTTGATTCTGCACATGGCTGTACACATGGTATAATATGACAAATAAGACACAGTCTGAAAGAGGCCCTTCAAATTCTATTTTTTTCTTTTCCTCATGCCACCCTGCAATTTCTTTCTTTTTTCTGTCCTCTTTCTCCAACGCAGTCTCTTGCTCCACCATATTATCCCTCATCTCCCTTTTTATTCCTGCTCCTGCCCTAACTCAGATTTCTTTTATTATTTTTCCTTTTTTTCTCTTTATGTTCTTTTCTCCAGTCATTTTACCTCACTTATGGCTCTGTACCATCAAGGGAAGGCAAGCCCCTCTTACTGTTAAGGGGATATATTCTTGTCCTTATTCCTGCACTCTGTCTATCCCCTTTGAAGTTAATAGTTTCGTAAAGATTCTATGGTCATTCTATGCCCTCTGGCTTCACTTGAAACCTTCTCCAATTCTTTCACTTATATACTCCTCTCATACTAACTCAGTCTAAGCCCTCATCCTAAATGGTAAAGATGCTATATTGAAAACCATATTCACTGCAAACATATTATGGGCTGCTTCTTGATATTAATTTAATTCACATGGTTTAAAAGAGATAGATTAATGACTACCACAAGTGGTCAATTTGCAAGCTGTGCTTGATCCTACTGGGCTGCTGAATGTATCAATTGGGATAAAAGATTGCAATTGATTTAATAAGTTGTTTTCTCCAATATTATGAAAATGAGGAGGTCTATAAGTTATTAGAGACTCAAAAGCTAAAGTGCAACTATATCAGGAAGATTTAAGTAATAACCCAGTAATTAAACCAAGGACAACCCAACAACAAAAATAAAAATGAGAAAACACTTAAGCAAGACACAAAGACAGACTTCCAGTTCACCAAGGGCAAACAATAGGGCAAATGAGGATGAAAAGTCTGATAGTGAACCAGCAGGACACCCTGGACCCATAGCACAGGAGGTAATAAAACAGATGATCAATCAGGCTCTAGAAAAATTCAACTCAGAAATAATTTCCCAGTTAACCACAGAGATGGTGAGCAAAATGGAAGTCATGATTCGAGACTCTAGAACAGAAACTGACAAAAAAATAGATGAGCTCAAGACCATGACAGAAGCCATGAAGACTCAGCATAAAAAAGAAATGGAAACAATGAATGCCCAACAGAGGAAAGAAATGGAATCCATAAAACAGATTCAAACAGATATCCAAGAGATTAAAAACTCTATTGAAAGTGTACACAGCAGAATAAATGATTGCAAAGATAGAATTTCAAATATAGAAGATAGGATTGCAGTCAGTGACCATGAAAAAAGAGGTCTCTCAAAAGCAGTAAGGGATTATGAGAAATCGATCCAAAGACTTCTAGATGATGCAAAGAAAAATAACATAAGACTGATAGAAATCCATGAAATAGGAGGGGAAAACACAAATGACTTAAAAAAGCTCTTCACAGAATTAATGACAGAAAACTTCCCAAACAGAAGGGAAGAATTAGACATACAGATAAGTGAGGCATATAGAACTCCAACTAGCCACAATCAAAAAAAATCTACACCTAGACATATAATAATAGAGATCCCAGAAATCCAACAAAAGAACAATACTACAAGCAGTCAGAGAAAAGAAACAAATCACATGCAAAAGAAAGCCCATTAGCATCACAGCAGACTTTTCAACACAAACCCTTAGGTCAAGGAGAGCCTGCAGTGAGGTATTTCAAGTCCTAAAAGCAAACAACCTCAAATCTAGACTTATGTATCCTGCAAAACTCTCTTTCAAAATGGACAGGGAAATAAGATACTTCCATGGCAAAGAACACCTGAGAAACTTCATGAACACCAAACCAGCACTATAAGGAATTCTAAACAATATCCTAGAAAAGGACAATGAAGGTCAGAATTCCATAAGGCCCAACAGACCAAATCAAATAGGCAAGGCAAGAAACTAAAAGGAATATCCTAGAAGGACAATGAAGGTCAGAATTCCATAAGGCCCAACAGACCAAATCAAATAGGCAAGGCAAGAAACTAAAAGGAGAGGGGAGAAAAAGTAAAAAGAGTCAACAAAAGGACAATAACATGACAATAATAAGTCAGAACATACCAGTTATAACCAGCAATGTCAATGGCCTCAATTCACCAATCAAGAGAAATAGACTGGCAGAATGGATTAAGAAGCAAAATCCAACAATATGTTGTGTACAAGAAACACACCTAGTGCAAAAAGAACCCATAAACTGAAAGTGAAAGGATGGAAAACAATTCTCCATGCATCAGGAGCCCAGAAAAAAGCAGGAGTAGCAATCTTATTCACAGACAAAGTAAATTTCAAACCAAAACTCATTAAGAGAGACAAAGAAGGCCACTACATCCTCGTAAAGGGAACACTTCAAGAGGAAGAGATGACAATCATAAATATATATGCACCAAATATAAATGCCCCAACTATATAAAACAAATATTAAGTAACATGAAAAACTAAATAAGCACTAATACAATTGTAGTGGGGGATTTAAATACCCCACTATCACAAATTGATAGATCATCTAGGCAGAAAATCAACAATGAAATAACAGAACTGAACCAAGCTTTGGAACACATGATTTAATAGATATCTATAGAGTATTCCACACCACAAAATCAGAATATACATTCTTTTCGGCTGCACGTGGATCATTCTCCAAGATAGACCACATACTGGCTCACAGAACAGGTCTAAATAAATACAAAAAAATTGAAGTCATCCCCTGTATATTATCAGATCATAGTGCAATCAAACTGGAGATCAATAGCACAAGAAACTATAGAAACTTCACAAGCACATGGAAACTGAACAACATTCTCCTAAACAATCAATGGATTACAGAGGAAATTAAAGAAGAAATTAGACAGTTTTTACAATTAAATGAAAATGCCAGTTCAACATACAGGGACACAGTGAAAGCAGTTCTACGGGGAAAATTCATAGCACTGAATACCCACACTAGGAAAACAAAGCGAGCTCAAATAAACATCCTAACGATGAATCTTAGACCCTAGAAAAACAAGGGCAAGAAAAACCCAAAGCTTGAACAAGAGAGGAAATTATAGATTCGAGCAGAAATCAATGCAATGGAAACTAAGAAAATGATACAAAAAACAAACGAAACAAAGAGCTGGTTTTTTGAAAGAATAAATAAAATTGACAATCCTTTAGCTAAACTTATCAAAAAAAAGGAAAGAAAAGGCTCAGATCCATGCAATCAGGAATGAAAAAGGCAAAGTCACAACAGATCCAACAGAAATCCAGAGGATCATTAATACCTACTTTGAGAACCTGTATTCCAATAAAATGGAAAACACAGAAGAAATGCACAGATTTTTAGACACTTATGAATTACCAAAGTTGAATAAAGAAGATAAAAACATTTTAAACACCCCAATTACAGTCAGTGAAATTGAAAATGTAATTAAAAACTTACCAACAAAGTAAAGCCCAGGCCCTGATGGAATCACTGCTGAATTTTACAAGACATTTAGAGAAGAACTACTGCCTTTACTCTTCAAACTTTTCAATGAAATTGAAAGGGAAGCAATACTTCCAAATTCATTCCTGGAAGTAAGTATCACTTTGATTCCCAAACCAGGGAAAGACGCAACTAAAAAACAGAACTACAGGCCAATCTTCTTCATGAATATAGATGCAAAAATCCTTAATAAGATACTAGCAAACAGAATACAGAGGATCACCAAGAAGTTCATTCATCCTGACCAAGTCGGATTTATTCCAGGGATGCAAGGGTGGTTCAACATATGTAAGTCAATATCACTTTGATTCCCAAACCAGGGAAAGACGCAACTAAAAAACAGAACTACAGGCCAATCTTCTTCATGAATATAGATGCAAAAATCCTTAATAAGATACTAGCAAACAGAATACAGAGGATCACCAAGAAGTTCATTCATCCTGACCAAGTCGGATTTATTCCAGGGATGCAAGGGTGGTTCAACATATGTAAGTCAATATAAGTAATACACTATATTAACAAAGTCAAGGACAAAAACCATATGATCCACTCAATAGATGCAGAAAAAGCATTTGACAAAATTCAACACCCATTCATGATTAAAACCCTGCAAAAAATTGGAATAGATGGTCTATATCTCAACTTAATAAAGGCTATCTATGAAAAACCAACAGCCAACATCATATTGAATGGCCAAAAACTGAAAACCTTCACATTAAAATCAGGAACAAGACAAGAATGCCCACTATCACCACTCCTCTTCAATATAGTTCTGGAAACATTAGCCACAGCAATTAGACAAGAGAAAGAAATTAAAGCAATAAACTTAGGAAAGAAAGAAGTTAAACTGTCATTATTTGCTGATGATATGATACTCTACATTGAAGACCCAAAAAACTCCACCAAAAGACTTCTAGACTTCATTGACAGATTCAGTAGAGTAGCTGAATACAAGGTGAACACCCAAAAATCAATAGCCTTCTTATACACAAATAACAGACTCACTGAGAGAGAAATAATGGAAAAATTCCTTTTACAGTAGCATCCAAAAAAATGAAGTATCTAGGAATCAATCTAACAAAAGAAGCAAAAGATCTCTACACTGAAATCTACAGCTCTCTGAAAAAAGAAACTGAAGAGGAGATTAAAAAAGGGCAAGATATCCCCTGCTACTGGGTAGGAAGAATCAACATAGGGAACATGGCCATTCTACCAAGACTGCTATACAGATTCAATGCAATGCCAATTGAAATTTCAACCCTATATTTCACAGAACTAGAAAAAAGAATCCAAATTTGGAACCATAAGAGACCTAGAAGAGCAAAAGCCATCCTAGGCAACAGACACATGGCACCAGGTATAACAATTCCCAATTTGAAACTATAGTACAAAGCCACTGTGATAAGAACAGCATGGTACTGGCAAAGAAACAGGCCTGAGGATCAGTGGAACAGATTAGAAGACACAAAAACAAATGCAGATGTACTCAGCTACCTCATCTTTGACAAAGGAGCTGACTATCCCTATTGGAGGAAAGAAGGCCTCTTCAATAAATAGTGTTGGAAAAACTGGATTTAAACTTGCCACAGATTAAAACTGGACCCTTATCTTTCACCATGCACTAAATTAAAATCCAAATGGATTAAAGATCTAAATATTAAAACAGAAACACTAAACTTGCTGGAAGGTAAGTTACGCAGAACTCTGGAAGACAATGGCATAGGAAAAGACTTTATGAATAAATCCTCAGTAGCATGGAAACTAGCAGAAAGAATCCACAACTGGGATCTCATCTTATTAAAAAGCTTCTGTACTGCAAAAGAAACCATCAACAGAACTAAGAGACAAATTCTGTACTGAAAGAAACCATCAACAGAACTAAGAGACAACCTACAATGTGGGAAAAATTTTTACCAGCTGCTCCTCAGACAAAGGACTATTATCTAGAATATATAAAGAACTCAAAACAATCAGCCTCCCCCAAATATATAAACCCGATTCAAAAATGAGCATCCACCATTATCACCACTTCTCTTCAATATAGTTCTGGAAACATTAGCCACAGCAATTAGACAAGAGAAAGAAATTAAAGCAATAAAGATACGAAAGGAAGAAGTTAAACTATCATTATTTGCTGATGATATCATACTATACATTGAAGATCCAAAAAACTCCACCAAAAAACTTCTAGACTTAATTGACAGATTCAGTAAAGTATCTGGATACAAGGTGAATACCCAAAAATCAATAGCCTTTCTATACACAAATAACAGACAGACAGAAAGAGAAATAAGGGAAAAAATTCCTTTTACAATAGCATCCAAAAAAATGAAGTATCTAGGAATCAATCTAACAAAAGAAACAAAAGATCTCTACACTGAAAACTACAGCACTCTGAAAAAAGAAATCGAAGAGGATATAAAAAAATGGAAAGATATCCCCTGCTCCTGGGTAGGAAGAATCAACATAGTGAAAATGGCCATACTACCGAAACTGCTATATACATTCAATGCAATGCCAATTGAAATTCCAACACTATATTTCACAGAACTAGAAAAAAGAATCCAAAAATTCATTTGGAACCACAAGAGACCTAGAATAGCAAAAGCCATTATAGGCAACAGTCACATGGCACCAGGTGTAACAATTCCCAATTTGAAACTATACTACAAAGCCACTGTGATAAAATCAGCATGGTACTGGCAAAGAAATAGGCCTGAGGATCAATGGAACAGACTGGAAGACACAAAAACAAATGCAGATGTACTCAGCTACCTCATCTTCGACAAAGGAGCTCACCATCCTCAGTGGAGGAAAGATAGCCTCTTTAATAAATGGTGTTGGAAAAACTGGATGTCAACCTGCCACAGATTAAAATTAGACCCTTATCTTTCGCCATGCACTAAATTAAAATCCAAATGGATTAAAGATCTAAATATTAAAACAGAAACATTAAACTTGCTGGAAGGTAAGTTAGGCAGAACTCTGGAAGACATTGGTATAGGAAAAGACTTTATGAACAAATCCTCAGTAGCACGGGAACTAGCAGATAGAATCAACAACTGGGATCTCATCTTACTAAAAAGCTTCTGTACTTCAAAAGAAACCATTAGCAGAACTAAGAGACAATCTACAATGTGGGAAAAAATTTTTACCAGCTGTTCCTCAGACAAAGGACTATTATCAAGGATATATAAAGAACTCAAAACAATCAGTCCCCCCAAATATAAAGACCCGATTCAAAAATGGGCATCCGAAATGAACAGACATTTCTCAGACAAAGAAGTAAAAGCAGCAAGAAAATATTTGAAAAAATATTCCACATCACTGGTCATTCGAGAGATGCAGATGAAAACAACACTGAGATTCTACCTCACCCTACAAAGAATGGCTGCTATCAAGAAATCACACAATAGCAAATGTTGGCAGGGTTGTGGCGAGAAAGGAACCCTTCTCCATGATTGGTGGGAGTGCAGACTAGTGCAACCACTATGGAAATCAATATGGAGATACCTCAAAGAGCTTGGACTGGAGGTTCCATTTGACCCAGCCATCCCTCTGCTGGGTCTTTCCAGAAGAACTAAAAGAATCATATCACACTGATGTATGCACACCATGTTTATAGTGGCACTGTTTGTAATAGCTAAAACTTGGAAACAGCCCATTTGCCCATCACTTGGAAACTGATGTGGTTTTTCTATAGAATGGAATATTACTCAGCCATAAAGAATGAGAAAATAGATTCATTCATAGGAAAATGGATACATATTGAAGATATACTCCAATGTGAAATAAATAAGTCACATGTGTGTAAATACCAAATAGTTTCTCTGGTGTGAATAAACTGCAACAATGCATAAGTTCCTAATAAGATTACTGACACTGTGAAATGGGAAGAAAGGGGCTAAAGGTATAGGGAAGGTGGGATGAGTAGGGGAAGGGTAATAAGGGTAAACAAAAAAATGTGAGATAGTGAAAAGATGGAAATAAAGTGTAGATGGGGAGGGGAGGAGGGGGTGAAGGGAGGACAGGGACAAGGGGAAAAAATGAGAACCAAGACCTGTCATACAGAGGTACAAGATCCCAACAATGAATGTAACTGGACTGTACCCCTAAAAGTAGTGCAAAGATGGAAATCGACCTAGAAGCTCATCAGGGGAAGGATGGGTAAAGGAAGTGTGGCATACATATGCAATGGCACGTTACTCAGCTCTCAATGAAGAATGAAATTATGTCATTTGCAGCAGCATAACTGGACCTAGAAGTCTATGTGTCAAGCAAAATAAGCCAGATACCAAAAGGCAAGTGCCACATGTTCTCAATCATTTCTGGGAACTGAAAAGTTGATCTCATAGAAGAATAGAATGGAGTAGTAATCACTAGAGACTGAAAAGGGAACAGTGAGGAAGGAATGAAAATAAATTATTTCTAGAAAAGGCAGCAAAACCCGCTTCAAAGGAAGAATTAGTGCTGCTTTTTCTATAGCACATCAGAAAATTATTAATTAAAATAATCTATGGCATATTTAGAAATGAGTAGAAGAATACAAAATTTCCAACACATAAAAATTATTAATGTTTAAATAAATAGAAATGCTAATTTTTCTGACTCTTAAATATTATATACATGTACTGAATTACCATAACATAATGCACCTCATTAAAACACACAAAAAAATCATGCCTTAGTTACAATTTTAAGAAATCTACATTTTATATGGTATATTCTAACTTCAAAATGTGAGCATATACTTCAATTATTTTAAATACGGTACATATAAAACTTCCAGTGAATATGTGGCCTAGAGAGTATATAAGTCTGTAATTTCTTTTCTAAAGTCTCTCCAACTCTAACATCTAGTGAATTTCTTTGCTCAGAGTAGAGTTGGAGGACGATATACAGGGTTTTTTTTTTCTGCTGGAGGGTCTGAAATTCTCATTCTCACACAGCCCTGGACGGTCCATACAAGCCTGTCTGATTCCACTGCAGAAAGACACTATGTGCAATGCACCATGCTGAGGAGTAGAGGGGATTCCCTACCACCCTGTGTCACACATTGTGTCTTTGAGCTTTACTGTGCAAAAACAGAATGCACTTAGATTTCGGATTTTTTAATGATGACCACACCCTTTTGGTTTATACCAAACACATCACTTTCATATCCCTTATCTCAAATATCAACTCAAGTATAGCTTGTATCGTTTCTCATGTCAACTGAGACATACAGAAGTTCACATGAGGATTTCCATTGGCCAGAGACAGTAGGAACTTACCTACAGTCACAGAGCTAGTCAGTATGAGAACAGACTCCAAATCATGTCTTCTCCCTCCCAGTTCTTTGATTTGTTATTCTACTACACCATACTCGTCACTCAATTGCGTGCCTTCATTAGATAACCAGCTATAGTCAGAGCTACAGCCCATTTTCAGAGTAAGAAAAGTAAATACATCATACAAGACTTTGATTCATAAATAAACTTATTCACTTAGATCTCATATATACCACCAAGTATATTGGCCATTTGCACAAACTCTATAGTGCTTTTTTCACATTCATGTCTTTCCTTACACCATAGTGATTGCAGTCTCTTTTCCCCCTTTTAAGAAGACCTCTTTCTCATGAGTGTGGTACAATAACAAGGTTCTATACCATGGTAGTCTCTCAAAGTATGATTATGAGTGACTGAAAAGTATACCAATGTGATTCCTGCTACAGCAGATTCATAGGATTTACTCCCATTTGGAGTAGAGCACTAGACAAGACACACACAAAGAATAGTTTCCAGGACATTAGACATGAGGCTACTCCTAAAAGGCAAGAAATAGACAAGATGGGCCTTGCAGTTAGTTGCCCTTTCTGCCTTAAAGAATTTCCAAGCTATATCACAGGTAATACAGGCAGAGCCCAGGGAACTCCCTGACTGAGAATCCTCAGCTGAGAGACTGGACAAACCAAAGTGTGTAAAGACCCCCAGGAAGGAAAATGTAAAGCAGAGAGCTGGAGAGAGAGGAAACGCCAAGGCTCTGCAAATGGTCCCTCCCAAGGACTTCATTCTGAGAGTGACAACCAGCACATGTATGTGATGAAACTAAGGAAGACCAGGAAGCCACCTGAAAGGGTTAAAAAGATCTATATTCAGCTCTTACAGAGATCAAGGAATAGAGCCCCTTCCCAACAGTCAGAACAGAAAACCTCAGAACTTATGGAACATAGAGTAGTTAAGAAAGAAATTGTCTTGTCACAGAAAAGGAGAATAATAAGCCAAAATAAAAGTTGTTCTAGAGCAAGACCTGAAAGAATAAAACTGTTCCCAAGTTGATGGTCGCCCAAACAAAGCTCAAGAATATTTATAGGAAAACAAAAAGATTCAACAGCTAACAAAGTAAAATTTGTATTATCTGCCATACAAAATTACCAGACACAAAAAATAAGTAGGAAAACAGACCTATAATGAGGACAAAAATCAATCAATTAAAACTGACCCAGAATTGACTCTGGTGTTAGAATTTGCAGACTAGACTTTAGGAGGCTGGGGTAAGAAATGGTAAAACAGTGAGGACCAGCAATTCAGCTTCTCCAAGACAAAATGTCTAGAGTCTGAAAAACTATAACTGGGAGAGGAATCAAAGTGCAAGACTACCCAGGAAACAGAAGGGAACTGACAAAAGAGACAAAAAGGACTGAATGATACTGGAAGAAACAACACACCGCAGAGAAGACAGGGAACCCTCTGCAAAACGTACAGCTGAGAGCAGCCGGCCAGCCACCATCTGGGAGAAAAAGTGAAACTAAAAGCTTTTCACTCACTGCGAACTGCACTGGGACCGAATCGGTGGCGGTTGGAACCTATAAGGAAAATGCCACACACTGGCCCCAGGCTGGCCTTCCACAGGCAGCGGGGGGCGAGGGACCGTGGCCTGGTGCCCACCCCCACAAGGGCACAATGAGAGCCGGCAGGGACGCCACTGCAGGGAAGGGCCCAGCGTTCCAGCCTGGGTCCCAGAGCAGCCCCTTGGCTCCAAGCCATGCGCCACTGTCAAGTTCCCAGCACGCACGAGGGAAGGGCAGCCACGGGAGACTGAGCAGGCCAGAGGGAGTCCTGCGGAGGGGCGGGAGCTGGTGAACAGGATCCAGCTCGTGCGGTCAGAGGCCAGGGTCGGCCTGGGTGACAGGACTCCTGGAAGGTCACACTGCCACCCTGTCCTTGCTGTATGCTGTTGTCTGTAACCAAGACAGTTCTGGAATGGACTGTGACCTTAGACTTCCAGCATGAACAGAGACACGTCCTGGCCTAAGGATTTGAGCTCTGCTCCTTAATCCTAGGATGTGGGAAAGAGACACGTGTCCAAAACAGTGCAAAACTTTCCTTCTTCTTTTTTATGTTTTCCTCCTTCTGTTCATTTTTCTCTCATTTTATTCCATTATTTCCCCCTTTTTCTTTCGTGTGTGTGTGTGTGTGTGTGTGTGCGTGTGTGCACGCGCACACACATGCATATAACTTCCTCTTGCCTTTTTCTTCTGATATGGGTTATGGAGGCTAAGGGAACTATCCCTTGTCTCTTTTTTTTCCTTCTACTTTTTCCCATATCTTTTCATCTGAATACTTTCTTCTGTTTCTTATCCTTTCTCTTTCTTTTCTTTCTCTTTGTTCCCCTTTAACATTTTCTCTGATGTTTATATTAGTCATAGAATCTTTTCTCATCCCTGATTTTGTAGTCAGTTTTCTATTATCCTCATCATATAATATACCTCTACCTCCATCAGAATCCATTACCCTTATTACGGCCTATGTCTAGATGTCCCCCTAAAGCCTCATGCAGTCATAGGTGTGCTTTTCAGAGGTGGCAGTGTCTACAGTGTGCGATGCTGGTACTGTATCATGATTCAATGCTAGTAATAAGGTTGCCCCACTCTGGATGTGAGTGCTAGCCTGGGAAGAATATAAAGACAGAAAGAAGGCTGCTGCTGTTGCTTGCTGATTGCTACTTTACTGCCTTTCGGCCTTGTGCCCACCTTGAACCATTTCTCCTCTGCAATGCACCCTGCCTTGGAGTCAGCCAGTTGTGAAATGAATCTTTTGCAAACTGTCAGCTACAATAAACCTTCCCTCCTTTAACTTTGGGCATCAGGCGTTTCTCTCAGCAATGAGAAAAGTAACTAAGACAACCCCACTCTTATTTCCTTCTTCCTATACCACATAGTGGAAGACCCTTTTAAAAAGCCATTTTTTTTTTCTTCTTCCACCTCTGCCATTTTACCTAGTCCCCAATTCCCCGAGCTTTAAATAATTGATTCTATAAAATTACTGCTGCATTCTGTTTGTTTGTTTGTTTTTTAACACTGGAGGAGACACACCTGTAACACTCAGGGCATATTAGCTGTGAATTAATACGTGGGCTGCTATGAGGCTTGCACTATAACCATGGATTCCTTCTCTAGGCTAAAGGGAGATTGAGACACGGGTCTCAGTGGTAGGTTGGTAGGTTCTCCATGTACCCTGACAGACACCACTGCACTGATTAGCTTGTTCCCCCGCAGCTGATCTGAGTGCGTGGCCACACTCCTGACCCAGGGGACAGTTCTGCGCCAGGAAACCTGCCCACCCAGTCCACCGTCACACCAGGGAAGAGGACAGCAACAGTTCCTAGCCCTTGGACTCGGACTCGGACTGGACCAGACTCCGAGGAGGCCTGCAGCCCGGAGGGAGGGCCCTGAGGCGAGCTGGCTGCGGACTGCAGTGGAGGCTCAGAGGGCTACTGGGTGTGAGCACTCGGGCTCTGGCTAAGAAGCTCCATGGGGAGCCACACACACACCCTGCCTCGCTGGAATATTCAGTCTGTGTTCCCAGCGCGTATTCTACAGGCTTGAGTTTTATTTCCTGATTTATTCGGTAATATGGGGTTACGTTATGTTCTTTTACGGTTTTTGTGTTTATTAGGTTTTTACTTCTCTGTATTTTTTCTTCCACTGGCTCTGACCTAATAGGAGACTCGGATCTCTCACTCCTCTCAGCTCCTTATCCAGTTTCCTTACCTCAAATTCCCAAAGCAATACCGTCAGCAGATTTCTTTATTCTTTTTCCAAACACACAAACTCCTCCTCCCAGGTTGTGGACCCCCCACACTTAGCTTCCGCCACAGACACTCCTGTCTTCTCCAGTGTTAACCCTCGACCCTCCCACCCTAAGCCTTTGGCTCTCCTCTTCCTTACCTAACCTACTGTCCTCTCCAACAGCAGTTTCTGACAACCATGCAGCTCTCTTAAATCACAAACTCAACATCCGCCTTCTCATATCTCACCCTTTCCCCCACAAATATCTCTGAGAACCCTCAACATTAACCCGTCAACTCAGCTAAAAGCACTCCAATAAACTCAGACCCCACACAACTGTCATCTTTCACTATCCCCCCTTCAAGCCTCTCCCTTAGTGTCCTCCACTCCTCATCCAACCACCTTCTATTCTCCTCCTTTCACTAACCCACTTCACGGCAGAACAACTACAAAATAAAGAAAATAATAATAATAAACGACTACAAATAATAAACACTGCACAGAAGACAAAGGAGGGAAGTCCAACTGCAACGACTTGCATATAGAACTGTGGTACGACTGATTCTGTCGATGCTGTTATAACCAGAAGTCATTCTTTCAACAAAACATAAGGGCAGAGTCCAAGTCACTTAGAAAGAGTAAATACTAGAAGTGGACATACAAAACTGAGAAATTATTCACAGGAGGCAACATCTTATTTTTAAAAATCTCCATATAAGCCACAATCTCTCCTCGCTTTTCTAGTCCTCAATACACAGTACCTCCCAAAAGAGGATACAGATATATAGAGATACATTTAAAAAATAGAGAGAGAGAGAGAGAGAGAGAGAGAGAGAGAGAAACACATAAAAGGATAGGGAAGCAAGGCAACAGAAGACACCCAAGACCTCTCAACTCTCCCAAGGCAAAGCAAGGAGTCAAAAAAAAGAGTTCCCCTGAAGACAACAGCAGCCATCCTCAGTGACAGTAACGAGCTGAGCTCCACTGATGAGGAGAACAACCAATTTCATATCAGAAGTCAGCCTCAACAAAGCTTATCCTGGGAAATCAACGGCATCACATCTTTCGCTCCAGTTCCAGACCTTCCATGCCAAGAACCACGCTGACTCAGTTCAGCTGGGCACTGCCACTCAAGTTGACCGTTAGCTAATCCACCACAGTAGAGGAACTCTGCAAAGTTTATAGAAGGCATGAAGGCAAGTTCAAAAGGAATGAACGAAAAGTGCACAGCCATTTCACTCAACATGTCCATGGTGAATTTGGAGAAATACATGAAGACAAGAGTGCCTGAAATTGAGGACCAAAAAGTGAATTTACAATGAAGTTCTCAGGGAAGCAACAAAGAAAATAAAAGAACAAGAGATCATCCAAAAGCTACAAGATGACAATTAGAAAACAAATCTAAGGCTAATGGGAGTTAGCGAAAAACTACAAGATAACACAGTTCATAACAGATGAGCTTATTTTACTTTGTTAATATGTTTACAGATAGAAGAAGACAGGGGGATGGATCTCTTCCAACAGAGAGGAGGTCCAAAGGAATAAGGGGGTGAGGTTTGAAGGAGGACAGCTGACTCAATGCCCATATATTAGAGTTTGCCTGAAAGTGAGGGGTGGAAAATGGCCAGATATATCTCCTCTTGATGAAAACTATAAACCTTCTATGCTACATTGCAAGAACTTTCACAACAAAGTACCATGAGTGTCCTAGATGGTTTAAATACCAGAAATTTACTATCTCAGAGTCTGGAGTCTAGAAATCTGAAAACAAGACATTGGCAGATCTGGTCCCTGCTCAGGACCATGAGGACTCCCCTACATTCGGTATGTGCTGCATCTTTGGAATTCCTGTGTTCACACAGCACAGGCCAGTCTCTGTTTCATCTTCACGTGGCATTTTCCCGGAGTGTGTTTGTGTTCCAAGGTTTAATGTTTGCTTTCTTTGTTTTGTTTTGGGCTGTACTGGGATTGAACTCTGGGCCTTTGCATTAGCTGCATCACTATCCCTTTTTTATTTTTATTTTTTTATTTGACACAAGGTCTCACGAAGCCCTTAAGTTGCCCGGGCTGGGCTTGAATTTGTGATCCTCCTGCTTCAGTATCCTGGAATACGAGATACAGGCATGAGCCACCACAGTCGGCCAAGTTATTTTACAAGGACACCAGTCATATTGGACTAGGGCCACCTTAAACCCTCATCTTAATTCACTACATTTTAAAATAAGGTCACCTTCTGAGGTACCAGGGCTTAAAAATTCAACACATGGATTAGGGGGCACACAATTTAACACAAAATCCACAGACCAAAGAAACTCAAGGAATTTCAAGCACAGAAAACATGAAAAGAAATTACACTGAAGCATATCATTATCAGTGGTAAAGAGGAAAAGTCTTCAAAACATCAAAAGGGGAAAAAAGAAACATTAAATACCAACAAAAATAAGGATAACAGCAAATCTTTCATCAAAATCCAAGCAAGCAAGTTTAAAGTAATGAGGGGGAAAGTCAATGTTAAATTTCATACTCAACAAAAATATCATTTAGAAATGAAGATGAAATTGCCTTTTCTGAACTTATAAAATATAAACCAATTTATCATCAACAGATTTGCCTTATAAGCCATGTTAAAAGAAGTCTTTTGCAAAGAAGGTAAACAACAGCAAATGGAAATGTGAATTTGTACAACAGAAGAAAGAGCACTAGAAATGATGATTTGAGGATCAATGCATGAGATGTTTTTCTTATTGCTTAAATCTCTCTAAAAGATGATAACGCACTTTTCAAACAAAAATAACTGTGAGGCTCATAACATATGGAAAAATAAAGTAATGACAACATTAGCATAAAGACAGATGGGGAAAAACAGAAGCATACTCTTCATAGCTTTTATACCATAGGTGAAGTGAAATAACCTTACCTGAGCATAAACCATAATAAATCAAAAATACACACCAAAATTTAAAGCAATGCTAAAGTAACAAAGAGTTACAGCTAATTTTTTTAAAAGGATACGATTAAAAAAAGACATCTGAAAGAAGGCAGAAAAAAGGGATAAAACAATGACAAGATGAATAAAAATAGTAAGAAAGTATATATATTTTAAGTGGGTCTTTTTTATTAATTGAGTTTATTGGTACATTTTAGGGATACGGTACAGTTACATTCATTGTTGGGATCCTGTACCTCTACATGACAGGTCTTGGTTCTCATTTTTTCCCCTTGTCCCTGCCCTCCCTTCAGCACATTTAAATGCGATTGTACTACATGTCAATAGTCTAAATATCCATGTAAAAGAAAGAAATTGAGAGGTTGGATTATAAAAGCAAGATCTGACTATATGCTTCCTGAAAGAAGCTTGTTCAACTATAAAGACATACATGGTATAAAAGTAAAAGGATGGATACAGTTATGAAATGTGATCAGAATTTACTGCGAATATTTAAATTTTTTTAACTATTACAAGAAAAGACACATTGCCACTAATTTCCCTCAGAATGCTTCCCCTCACTTCAAACACAGTTATCCCACATCCGTCCTCTTAAAGAAGCAGTTTTAGAAGTCCTCCTGGGTGGGTATCTCTCAGTCATCTTGTTGCAGCTGTTTTGCCATCTTGAATGCAAACTGTTTACCTTTCGTGGTCGTTTTGACTTTGAAGAGGAGCCTGAAGGAGCACAATGCCAGATTCCACGAATGGGGTAGAGAAGCACACATGTGTGGGGTTTGTAGAGGCCGCCTTTCCACTGGATCATGAAAGGTCACTTTCAGAACTGCTCCAGAAAATGCCAACAACTGGATGAGTGTGTTCAAAGGGAGGGAGAGCATTCTGAGGGGCACTAATGGTAATGCGTATTTTACCGTAATTTTTTTATTTAACATACATCATACATTTTGACCACCCTTTGTATATCATGCTAGCTTTTGTCAGGAGAATCCTGGAATGGGTTTATAAATGGACAAACATATTGCAGGGAATACCACCAAGGATCAAGTCATTTCAACACGATAAAGAAGTAAATTCATCAGGAGACTACAACAGTACACATTTTTACACATTCAGTATTACATCTTTACGATGCATAAAGCAAAAGAAAAAAACCTGATAAAACTGCAAGGAAGAATAGATAAATCCAAAAAGATGCTCAAAAATTTCAGTACCCTTATGGAAATCACCTAGTAGTTGGTAGGACTAGTTGCACAAAAATCAGTAAGGATGTAGAAGACTCGAACAAAACTATGAAAAACTTGATCTAATTGATATTTGTAGAATGTTCCACTGAAAATAGTGAAATATACCTTTTCTTCATGTGCATAGAAAAGATTTTTCAAAATAAGCATGCGCTGGGCCATAAGTCACAGTAAGTTTTAAGGCAGTCAAGTCTATAAGCTGTATTTTCTGACCACAAAAAAATTTTACTAGAAATCAATATCAGAAAGAAAACTGGAAGACACCTAAGTATCTGAGAATTATTATGCTTCTATATAACCCTTGGATCAAAGAAATCAAAATGGCAATTCACTGTCACATCCGAAGTTACCATAAACATTTTCATTAACAAGATTCAAATCACATACATTCAAAATATATGCATGTATAGTTACATTAAACCCAACATTTTGTAAAATTAATATGAATGAACTGATGAAATATATTTAAAAATAAAAACTTTTAAAAATTTAAACCACAGCTTGTCAAAATGTATAGGATGTCACCAAATCAGTGGAGGAACATACACAGCACTAGATATCTCTCTTAGGACAGGACAGAAAGCAATTATCCCAGTTTCTATCATAAGCAATGAAGACCAAAGCATGAAACAATGAAATAGAAAACAGAAAGCAAATGCTTGCGCCGACCTGTGCTCCACACTGAGCCAGGAGGACTCAGGAACCACATCCTTTCCCATCTGATGCCACTCCTGCTCTGGGGCTCTGCACCTAACAGACCAACAGAGGTGACAACTGACCTGATCCAAGAAGAGACTGACACTTAGGAGAGAGCTTGACTTCAGGACTGAAGTGGTACCCATCACAAAGAGTGGGTGAGAGACGGCCTGGGGAGACAGGCTGGGAGAGAGCGGGAGCTAAACAGGGATTTCTGACATTCCCTGGAGACCCAGGCTCAGACAGGAAGATCACAGAGCCAGGCCCTGTTGTGAGAGGCCAGGCTTAGTGGGTGCAATCATCAGAGGGGCCAGTTCTGAAGAAGAAGGCATTTCGCCTAGTGGTATGTTGGAGCTCTGACAATGCTTCCTACATTCAGCAGAAATTAGTCTAAATTACTATAGGTTTAGTATAAGGACGGCCTAATTGTCTTCACTCAAATCATAGTCCTCTTTTTGTTTCTTTTTTGATTAAAGGCCATTTATAAGCAGTTCTTGTGTTCATCGATATCCAGTTCATATTTGATGCCACTGTTGTTGCTAAATTTACTACTTACAGCCAAGGTGACATAATAGTGGCTGGCAGCTAGCTTTCTCTGTGACAATATCTGAGTTGCCTGGGGGTCATAAGCAATACTGAGGCTCACTCCTGAAGAACCAGACACTGGGCCAAAGAGTTTGCCAACCCCAGCAAAAAACAAACAAACAAAAAAATCAGTAACGCGAAAAGGCAAGGTAACAAAATGCCTCCTAAAATTTCCCACTCCCCCAAAACTGGTTCATGGGGCAATAAGCCACAGAGCACATAGCTTTGAAGGAGTATCGGTGGAAGTAAAACATTTCAATGAGTATTGATAAAGTTGAAGAAGATATAATAAATCAGATAATGATCCCAATAAAGTAAATGATCAGAGAGTCCAGAGAAAACAGTAATGAACAGCTAGTGGAGAAAAAGAAAGATAGATAAAACATAAACTCCCCACATGGAAAAGAATGCAGTCCATAAGAAAGTTACACACAGACATCTAGGAGGTGAAAACCCTAAGTGAAAGCATGAGCAGCAAAAGCAACCAATCCAGAGTGTCAGATCTAGAAGACAGGGTCGTGGTTCGTTATCAATTATTGACAGACACCTTGAAAACAACAAGGGAGTATGAAAACTGGATCCAACAGCTCCTGGATGACTCCAAGAGGACTAATATGAATAACTGGAATTAGTGAAAAATCAGAAGACAGCACAAAGCACATAAAAAACCTACTCACACAAGTAATAGAAAAAAGGTCCCAGACATGGAAAAAAATTAACATAAGATAAATGAGGCAAATCCTGAATAGCAAAATTAATATAGAAACATGGCCAGCAAAAAAACACTTCACACCACATAATAATTAAACACAACATAAGAACAGAATCTTAAAGGCTGCTAGAGAAAAGCAACACATGATCTACAAAGGAAAACCTATCAGAATGATAACATATTTCTCAACACAAACCTTAAGAGCAAGGAGAAAGAGTGTGGAATGAATATTCCAAGCTCTGAAGGAATACAACTTCCAGGCCAGGGATTCAGCTCAGTGGTGCCGTCACCTGCCTCACGAGTGCAACATCCTGAGTTTGATCCCCAGTACCAAATTAAAAAAAACAAAAAGTACTACTTCCAACTCAGACTGTTATATCCTACAAAGTTTTCTTTCAAAATTTATGGAGAAATAAGATATTGCTATGATAAAGAAAATCTAAAGAAGTTCATGATCACCAGACCAACATTCAAAAAATTCTCAAAGATATCCTAGAACAATGATGCAAACATTTTACAGCTTTCCATGATACAGCCAGCCTTCTGGGATACATGTGCCATAGGTTCACCACCATCATACTAGAAGGAGGCAATGAAACAAACTTGCCAAAAGGTCCAATAAGATAAATACAGCAGGTAAGGTTAGTGATTCAATAGAAGGGAAAGAAAGCAAAACAACAATAAGAATTAATACAATGACAAGAGTAAGTCAATATCTATTAATTATAACTATGGATGTAAATGGACTCAACTCACCAATCAAAAGACACAGATTAGCATAATGGATCAAGAAACAAAATTCAACAAGCCAGGCATGGTGGCACACGCCTTTAATCCCAGCACTTGGGATGCTGAGACAGGAGGACTGCTGTAAGTTCAAGACCAGCCTGGGCTACATAGTGAGTTCCAGGGCAGTCTCAACTACATAGTGAGACCCTGTCTCAAAAAATAAAACTCAACAGCATGCTGTACACAAGAAACATACTTAACCCAAAAAGAAATTCATGAACCAAAAGTCAAAGAATTGAAAACAGTATTCCAGGAAACCAGAAAAAAGCAGGAGTAGCTATCCTGTTTTCAGACAAAGTAAATTTAGAGCCAAAGCTAATTAAAAGTGGCAAAGAAGGACATTAAATGTTGGTTAACAGCTGTTCAACAGAAAGAGATAACAATTACAAACACATATGCACCAAACCATAGTGCATCCAACTTCATAAAACAAACTTTAAGGACATAAAAGATCAAATAAACATCAATACAATTATAGTTGG
Source organism: Fukomys damarensis (assembly GCF_012274545.1). Taxonomy (NCBI): domain Eukaryota; kingdom Metazoa; phylum Chordata; class Mammalia; order Rodentia; family Bathyergidae; genus Fukomys; species Fukomys damarensis. The sequence goes on along the minus strand of NW_022900921.1, from coordinate 5,965,115 downwards.
GACTCTCAATACCTCACTATCACAAAGAGTGACTAAATAAAAGAGCAACGAAGAAATATCAGGGTTGAACCAAACTGTCAAACAAATGGATTTAATAGATATACAGAGTGCTCCACCAAACAAGAGAACACAAATTCTTCTTGACCACGCATAGCATTTTTAAAGCATGCTTAAGTGAATGCCAAAGAATTAAAATTTTACCATGCATATTACCAGATCACAGTTCCCTGAAACTAGAAATAATAGCAATAGAAAATATGCAAATGTATGAAACTTAAACAACACACTCCTGAATAACAAAAAGGTCACAGAGGAAATTAAGAAAGAAGACAGTTCCTACAATTAAATGATAATGTCAATACAACATACTAGAACATTGGGGACACAATGAAAGCAGTCCTACGAAGGAAGTTTATAACAGGAAGTTTATGGGCATCTGAATGTCCACATCAGATAAACAGAATGAGCCCAAATAAATAACTTAATGATGCAACTCATGGTCTAAGAAAAATAAAAACAATTCAAACCCAGAATTTGAACAAGGAAGGAAATGATAAAGACCAGAGCAGAAATGAATACTAAGAAACAATAGAAAGAACCAATGAATTGACAATCTTGTTCTTTAAGAGAATAAATAAAATAGACAAACCCTTACCAATCTTACACCCCCAAAAAAGGAAAGAAAAGGCACAAATTAATAAAGTTGGAAATAAAATGGTGGAATCACAACAGACAATGTCAAAATCCACAAAGTTAACTACTGCACATATGTCAAACATTTGGAGAACTCAAAAGAAATGGAGAGACTCCTAAAGATATATGAATTGATAAAAGTGAACCAAGAAGATATAAAAATCTTGAGCAATCCAATAACAGGCAAAAAAACTAAAGCAGAATTTTTTTTTAAACTATCAACTAGGAGGCTGGTGACTTAGCTCAGTGGTTCCAGTTGCCTGCCTCACAAGTGCAAGGGCCTGAGTTCAATCCTCAGAATCAATTAAAAAAAAAGAAAGAAAGAAAAAACTACCAACTAAGAAAATTTCAAGACCTGATGGATTCATCACTGAATTCTACAAGAATTTGAAGGAAATCTAACACCAAGACTCCTGAAACATTCTAATAAAACTGATACAGGAGTTCTAAAATGATCCTCAGAGGCAGACATTACCTTGATCCCAAAAGACATACAAGTATCCAACCAAAAAAATTTTGTATCTAATTCACATAGATGCAAAAATCCTAACAAGATGCTGACAAGTAGAAATGTGACAAATAACTGAAAAGATTGTGCACCGTGACCAAATAGACTTCATCCCAGAGATGCAAGGATAGTTCAACATACATAAATCAATAAATGTAATTCATCACAAAAACAGAAGCAAAGACAAAAATCACATGATCATCTCAACAGATGCAGACAAAGCCTTTGACAAAATCCAACGTCCATTCGTGATTTTTTAAAACTGAAGAAAATTGGTATAGAAGCCCTTTAACTCAATACGATAAAAGCCATTTATGACCAACATACTGCCAATATCATATTATATGGGGAAAACTGAAAGCTTTCCCTCTAAAAACAGGAATAGACAAGAATGTCCATTTTTACCACTCCTGCTCAACAGTCCTCAAAACATTAGCCAGAGCAATCAAGCAAGAGAAAAAAATAAAAGGGATGCATATAAGAAAGAACAAACTCCAAATATCATTATTTGAAGAAGACAAGACTCAAAAACTCCACCAAAAGACTCAAAGAATTGAAAACCAAATTTAGCAATGCAGCAAGATACAAAATAAAGACCAAAAATATCAATAGCGTTTCTATACACTAATAATTAACTCACTGAGAAAGAAATTAGTAAAACAATACAATTCACAATAGCATCAAAAAGTTAAATACTTACATATTAACCTAAAGAAGGAAGCGGAAGACCTCTACAATGAAAATTACATCAGATTGAAAAGGGAACTTGGAGAGGACATCAAAAAATGGAAGGATGGCCACTGTTCCTGGAGAGGCAGGACCAACACAATCAAAATGGTTTTACTTCCAAAACTGATACAGAGACTTAACGCAATCACAATAGAAATACTAACGTCATTTCTCACAGAGCTAGAGAAGACAACCCAAAATTTTATATGGAATCAGAAGAGATCCAGAATAGCAAAAGCAAGCCTGTACAATAAAAGTAAAGAACCTCAGTCCCCATCTTGAAGTTATACTCTAAAGCTATGATGAGGAATGACATGGTACTGGCACAAAAACTGACACGTGGATCAATGCAACAGAACAGAAAAACAAACACCACCAGGTACATACAGCTATTTGATCTTTGACAAAGTAGCCCAAAACTTACACTAGAGGAAAGGATAGCCTCTTTAATAAATGGTACTGGGAAAACTGGACACCCACACACACAAGATTAAGTCTAGACCCATATCTCTCACCATGCACTAAACTAAAATCAAAGTGGATTGAAGATCTAGGTGTTAAAACAGAATCTGCTGGGAGAGAGAAAGGGGAGACTCTTGAAGACATAGGTGTAGGCAAGGACTCTCTGAACAGAACCCCTGGGGCACAAGAAATAATATCAATAATCTATAAAGAGGATCATATCAAACAAAAAGTCTTCTGCACAGCAAAGGAAACAAACAACAGAGTGAAGAGACAACCTTACACAGGGGGGGGAATTGCCAATTATTCTTCAAAGATAGGACTAATATCAAGTATATAACAAGAATACCTAAAAATTAGACTCCCCAGATAAAAGGCCCAAACAAAAAAATTGGCAACCAAAATGAAAAGAGATTTCTCAGAAGAAGTACAAAAGGCTATAAATCCTTTTTTTTGTAAATGCTCATCATCACTGGCCATCAGAGAAATATGAATCAAAATTATACCAAGATACCATCTTACCACAGAAAGAGTGCCTATCATCAAAAATATCTTAATAACAATAAATGCTCGGAAGGCTGCAGGGGGAAAACACTTCCACATTGTTGGTGAGAATGTAGACAAGTCCAATCTCTATGGAAATCAGCATGGAGATTTCTCCAAAAACTAAAATGAGAAATTCCACTTGACTCAGCTTCTCAAAAGAGTTAAAATCGTCATATTACAGGGATACAGGTATACCCAAGTTTATAGTGGAACAATTTATAAGAGCTAGACCTAAGAAACAGTACATACATCCATTAACAGCTTAATGGACAAGAAAAAATGGGGTATATACAGGGGAGTAAGAGGCTTACCATAAATACAGGTAAACTTAAGGCATTCAGAGGTAAGAGGATGAAATTTGAGAAAATAATGTTAATTTAAATAAGTCAGACATACAAGCTTCAATAGTGCATGGTTTCTCTTATATGAGAAAAACAAAATATATATATGTACAAATAAATAGGGGCGGGGGATTTAGTCCAGTGGCACCATGCCTGCCTCACAAATGCAAAGTCCTGAGTTTGATCCCCAGTACCAAAGAGAGGGAGGGAGGGGGGAGGGAGAAGTAGGCAGTAAATAGGAAGTAGGGAGTATGTCCCCAAATTACATATTCTGTTGTTTCAAAAATATTTAATATATATGCTCATTTGTTTCACTTATACTACTGGTTTTATCTTCATTTGTTTAAAACAAAGTTTTCTGTTTTTTCTGGTTCTTTGTGTGAGAATCTTTTGGTCTATGTCTTGTACTCTGAGTAACTACTTTGAAGATAATGATACACAGTGTATTAACTACGGTTTTTCTTGTATTACTCTGTTATGAAATTTTGGGTTTTTTCATCAATTAATAAAACTGAAAGCTGCTTCTTTAATAAAATTGAAAAACCTCCACCCAGACTGATCAAGGAGAAAGGGAAAAGGAACAGATTAGCAAAATCACAACTGAAAGAAATGGCACTCTGTACACAGTAAAACAAAATAGAGAACTATTATCGCAGCCATACACCAATCAATGTGATCAGTTAGATTAATTCCTTATGAAACACAGCCATCAAATTCTGTCCACAAAGACAAAGACAACCCAATTGCTATAAATTTATAGGCAAAACCTTCCCATCAGGCCAGGGACGTAGCTCAGTAACAGAGCACTTAACTGGTTCAACTCCCAATACCATTAAAAAGGCAAAAAACACTAAAAACCTTCCCACTAGAAAAACTCCACGTCCAGATGGCTTCAACAGTAAATTCTACCAAATGCTCAAAACATAATACCGATTTTACCCAAACTGTCAGAAAAGTGAAGGACAGGGAATATTCCCACTTCATTTTGTGGGGCCACTGTTACTGTCTATATCAAAACCAAAGACAGACCACGAAGGAAAACTACCACTACTCCTAATGAACATGAAAGCAAAGCAAACCTTAAAATTTTAGCAAATCTAATCCAACTATATTTAAATAGGACAACACATCACAGTCAAGTGATAGAAGCTTCAGAGATAAAAGCTTCTGTCCATACAAAGGCTTGTTCAGAAATAGTCACAAAAGTTTTCACAGGTGGTGGTTAAAAGGGGAAACAACCCAAGCTCAAGGAGGGAAGTGAGTAAGTAAAATGCATGCCACGGAATCCTACCCCACCCTAAGAATGAATGAACGCTTGGAGCACGCACCAAATCTCACGGCAATTGTATCGAAAGACGCCAGTCCCAAACTAAAGTGCGTACTTATGATTCTGTTGATATAAAATTCTAAACCCAAACTATTCATGGTTCAAGGAAGCACATCAGTGGGCCCCTAGCAATGTGGGGAGAGCGAGGCAGCACAAAAAGACTGGTGGAGCAGAGGGAATCAAAAGGGGGAGGAGGTTAATGAGCGGCTCGTTATCTTGGCAGTAACGATGGTTTCCCAGATGTATATATATTCCAAGATGTGCCCAATGGCACACACTAAATATATGTACTTTATTGGGTTAAAGAGGTTTTAAACAAAAGCATTACCACAAAATCGATAGCTACAGTCTGAGATCCCCTCTTAAGGAGGACAAACTCCTGTGAACAACAGGATTATTTAAAAACCAAGACTTGAAAAATTTGCAAGAGTCAAGCATCAAGCTTGCACAAATGCTCAGATAAAAAATTTAAAAAGAACCATCTAATCCCCACGCCACTTGCATGACAGGGTTGCCTGGGACGTCAGTCATTCCTAAGTCTACTTATTAATGCAAAGGCTTTGCAAAAGAAGTTCTGGGGGGAAAAATCCTAACTCTGCAGAGGGTTGGAAAGATACCCCCAAAACAGCATTCTATGAGCAAAAAGACAGAAGACTTCCAAATAAACTACACTCCTTACTACAGAGAACTCTCCAAACCCTTCCCTCGGTGGTGTGCATCTCCACTCTGCCGAGCAACAATGTATATCTAGCCTTCCTCAGAAGTATTTTCTCTAGAACTCTTGTCATCACAGGCCTTTTCCCAGGAGAAGCACCCCACCTAGTAGTCTTCGGGACACTGTGAAAATTTCCAGAATCTTCTCTGTCCTCCTAGCTCTGGGCTGGCTGGTGCTAAGTGAGAAGAGATGAGGAGTAATAAAGGGGCACACAGGCTGCTCCCATAATTCAGGCAAACCATATAAATGCTGAAGCCAAAACTAAGCTGCTTTTGCATCTACCATTGTTTCATTTATGGAGGGCGCTAACATGAAGGATGTCTTCGCAGTGTGAGGCACTCCCTTCGTGAACATGGATAATCAATCAGTAGCTGATGAGGGCTGAAACAGAATGACAGACTCGACTGAGGGACAAAGAGCGCTCGTTAGGGGAAAGAGAGACAGAGGAGGGTGCCTGGGAACCAACTCCATGCAGAGAGAGGATCCCCACCTCCGGCAGCTCCTGCCACTTCAAACACAAGAGTTCACAGTCTGGGCACCTCCATCCATCTTTCAGTTGACAGATGGCATCATAAATCTGCCTTTCTCCTCTCAAAGGGGCCACAGCTGTCCCTGCCTCCTGCCTTGTCCACCTGGGCACTATTCTTCTCAAAGACACAAACAAAAGCAAGCTGCCCCACACAACAGGAACTCGGGCTGACCTTCTCCTAATGGGGCTGGGAACTCAGACCCCAGAGACAGGCCAGCTGGGATGACCGAACAACACAGCGGGCAAAGACAGCACATGAATATTCAAGCATACGCAGGGGCTGAGAGTCATTTACCCTGAAGAGAAACATGACCAGTCCCTCCCACCCCATGAAGAGCTCAGAGGACCAGCCAGGTAACAATCTCCAGTGTTAGCCAGGTGCAATTCCAGAGCTCAGAGGTGGCTCCAATTCAAGAGGGGAGAGTAGGAAGCCACCAGCAGAGTTGTTCACCCATCCCCGGCACCCAAACTCTTCTCCAGCGACTTCTCTGGAGATTGGGGCTTAAAATGGCCTGTGCACATCATGGTAGGTCCTCTCCCTGATTGTAGAAATGGAAAAAGTCATGCCTAAGAGATTTCCCTTACCACACATGAGGTTGGTAAAAAGCAAATCTAGAGTCCAATTCTTTGGGGTTTGTTGCTGTTGTTGTTGTTGTTGTATTTTGTTTTGTTTTGAGTCAGAGTCTCACTATGTAGTTGAGATTGCCCTGGAACTCACTTTGTATAGCCCAGGGTGGTCTCGTACTCACAGCAATCCTCCTGCCTCAGCCTCCCGAGTGCTGGGATGACGGGTGTGCACCACCATGCCCAGCTTAATGAACTCTTTTAGCATGACATTCCCTATGTACCACACTAGACTGACGAGTCTTCCAAAGGGAGCCAGAGACATTCTGAGTTTCTAGGTAAAATTTCACAGACATGTGCACTTTCCTAAACAAGCTTCAGGGTTTCACCATATAGAGAAAATTTTGACTCCCTTCCAACAACAGGGAGCAATTCAGTTCTCAAAGCAGAAGGAAGAGGGGGAAAAGGGGCTCTGATGGCAGGCGGCCATTTTCGAGGCAGAAAGAAAACTAATCAACAAAATTAAGCAGAGAAGGAGGCGTTGGTAGAGGGGCCCCGGAGAAAACTATGTGATGGGGGGCACTAGCTTTGCACCCTCATATTTCTCCTTGAACTTGACATCCATAACAATCCTCTTATCTCCCACTGTACAATTTACCTCTGCTACATCCCATCCCTTAGGCTCTAAGTTCTTTTGAGTAAGAGTCTATATTCTTGACTTACTAAGTCCTCACTGCCTTCAGCATGTACACAATGGTGGCATTTCAGAAGGCAGGACAACGTGGCCTAGCAGCCATGAGCGGGACAGGGGAAGACACCCAGGCACCTTCACTGGTGGAAGTCAGAGCAAACCAAAGCTATCTTTAAAAACTCCGCAAATCCTTCACCAGTTAAATCCTTCACCAGCACTGTGTGACAAACATGACCTTCGGCCTCAAACTGGCTGGCTACACGCACACAGACCAAGCACGCTAGCTACATGTAAACAATGGAATCTTTCAATGCTGTTGCATTGCTCGGCGAGGAAATGTGTTCACAGGCAGAGAAATCAGAGAAATCAAGACCACGTGAGCTGAGTTCTTCACATCTTCCCATTCCACATCTGCCCAGGCATAGCCCATCCCAGGGTGGAATGGCAGGCGGAACTGCCTTTGCTTCTCGAATGGTGGTTTTCTTCTGTGTACCTCTGTGGCTGCTGCTTTGCTGTTGCTTTGTAGTATTCTTGACTTACTAAGTCCTCACTGCCTTCAGCATGTACACAATGGTGGCATTTCAAAAGGCAGGACAATGTGGCCTAGCAGCCATGAGTGGGACAGGGGAAGACACCCAGGCACCTTCACTGGTGGAAGTCAGAGCAAACCAAAGCTATCTTTAAAAACTCCGCAAATCCTTCACCAGTTAAATCCTTCACCAGCACTGTGTGACAAACATGACCTTCGGCCTCAAACTGGCTGGCTACACGCACAGAGACCAAGCACGCTAGCTACATGTAAACAATGGAATCTTTCAATGCTGTTGCATTGCTCGGCGAGGAAATGTGTTCACAGGCAGAGAAATCAGAGAAATCAAGACCACGTGAGCTGAGTTCTTCACATCTTCCCATTCCACATCTGCCCAGGCATAGCCCATCCCAGGGTGGAATGGCAGGCGGAACTGCCTTTGCTTCTCGAATGGTGGTTTTCTTCTGTGTACCTCTGTGGCTGCTGCTTTGCTGTTGCTTTGTTCTGGCCAGCCAGGTTTCTCACCTGTAAAATGTGACCCTGATATCCTTCCACACTGACGGCACTGGGCATGGGTTTCCATCCATGTAATTATTATGGTTAAACCAAAGACTCACCTGCTTTTATGGAAAGGGGGCTTGGAAAAGTCAGAGGATACACGAAAATAAAAAGGAATCATGACACGATATGATTAAAGAATTTATTATGAATCACAAACATATACCAATTTGTTAAAAGGGAAAACATAAAGACAAGCCTGTTTTTAAAAGTCAACTTCCTATGCTGTCTTTCTTCCCTGGCTCCTCAGAGGGGAGACTTTACCCACTCTTTTCCAGGCTAGTTTCTTAAACAGGTCAGGTGACACTGTCTAAACCACTGAGTCTGAACCTACTTTGGCTTGGGAAGCCTGGCTTTAAAAACAGGAGTATTAGGGGCTGGGTATTTAGCTCAGTGGTTCCAGCAGCTGCTTTGCAAGCACAAGGACCCAAGTTCGATCCCCAGTACCAATAATAATAATAATAATAATAATAATAATAATAATAATAATAATAATTAGGAGATGTGAGTATATACCCTTGTTCTGCCAGTGACTCATGAGAAGCTTAGGTTCTACCTTAACCTCTCTGCCCCTTAATATCTTGCTCCACAAGGAGGAGATCAATGCTGAGGAAATCAGTTTGTTCCTAGCCCTGAAATATGGCACCTGTAGCCCCACCTCGGCAGCTCACTGAACAACCTCAGCCAACAGCTTCCCCCGCCTGGGCTCAAGGACTGGCTCTTTCACTTCCAGCTGTGCGAGCCTAGCCTCCTGTAAGCTCTTTATGACTCATACCTTCATCTGTGAAAGATCAGACAAAGGTCCTGACCTCACAGAACCACACCAGAAGATCCCCACAAAGGACTCAAACAGCCCAGGCACCCAGTGGTGCATCCTTAGAAGCCAGAACGGCACAAAAGGGAGAGGGTCGGGTCGGCGGTTCCTAAAGCGCCCTGTAGCACCGTTCTTCCCCAGGTCTGTCACCCCGCCTTTGATAAGGCGTATTTGCCAACAGTGGCCAGCACCACCTGCCCCTGAGAACCCAGGGTCAGTGGATGTCACCCACATTCAGACGTCCAGGAAGAAAACCTGATGGTGTCAGAGACAGCAAGAACATTTCTGCCCGAGGGCCGAAAGCTTCGCCTTTGCCCGATCCGAGATGGCAGTGCTGTGTGCTGCGTCCAACCCCACCACTGAACTGGACGTCTGGATTTGTCACCGCCCATCTGCTCGCTCTGGCCCTGTGTTTCTGCGCAAGACCCCCATGCCATGCCTCAGGAGAGCACAAAGTCAAACTTTCTAGGACCCTGGCTAATGGTCCCTCTAGGGGCCGCCATCAGGAGCAGAGGGCAGGGTGTGCGTGCTGGTGACGAGATGGGGAAGGCGTGCTTGTGATGTACGTCACTGACCCCTGTGTCGCCCTGCAAGGGAAGCACAGCAGCCAGGGCCCCAGCCAAGGATAACCTCGCCATGTGACACGATTCAGGCAGGTAGCAGAGCAAATCATGCCAAGGCAAGAAGGCGATCCCCACTGTTTTAGTTCCAGAGTAACTTTTGAGACACTGCTTTCCCCAGCCGCCAAACATAAAAGTTCAGCCTCCCTCTGCCCCCACCCTGCAGCCCAAAATACCTCAGAGTCTCTATGGTGACCCCAGGTCAAGGAGGTCGCCCAAGGCTGCCACCCCGGCCCCTGGCCTGATCCCTGACCTCCATGTCGCTGTGAACAGCCGCAGATGTGTGGGAACGACAGCACCGTCCATCCCGCGGCATCCCTTCTGTCTGCCACCCCGTGAGAGACAACCGGCGGAAAGGGCGCCACTGCCGTCCAGTCGCCCAGCTGCTGACGGGTCAGCCATGCACGCTGTGCCTCCCTCCTCCGCCCGTGCCGCAGGACAGCCCAGGACCCGCCGCCTCCTCCGCCCCTCCGCAATGCGTCTGTCCTCGCTCTCCCCCGTGCAGAGCCACGCGTGCCCCCTTCCGCCGGGGACCTCACTCCTCAGAGCTGCTCTCCCAGGCCCACGAGCTAGGGGCAGGCGAGGCAGAGCTGGCAAAGGCCGCGGGGCTGGCAGCCGTGGGTCAAGGGGCTCGGCGATCCCCTCCGGCTCCAAGTGCAGCCCCGCCATCTCCGGCTGCCCTGCCTGGCTGCAGCCCAATCCACAGCCTCCGCCGAGCCAGACGCGAGAGTCAGCGTCCCCCACCCCGCCTCTGCATGGTCCCTGGACTCCTGGCAGTGAACTCCGGCTGCCCTGCCTGGCTGCAGCCCAATCCACAGCCTCCGCCGAGCCAGACGCGAGAGTCAGCGTCCCCCACCCCGCCTCTGCATGGTCCCTGGACTCCTGGCAGTGAGGCCGGGTTGGAAACGCATCTGCGCTGCAGAAAGCCCAACCTCACTGAGGGAAAACTGATGCAATGCAGAAAAGGTGTGCGTTCAACAGACCCGGTTCCGAGTGACAACAGGACAGCCCGAGCTTTGACGTCAACGACTTCAGCCTCCCGGCTCTGCGCCAACACTGCCCTCCGCCAGGCCTGCCCCCGCCCGCCAGCCCCGGACCTGATGTCTTCAGAGCGTCCTCTTCCCTTTGCCAGAGGCTGCTTTCAGAAAGCACAGCGCCGCCTGGCCCCTACCCTGGAGAAAGAACGTTACAGGCCACGCGGGTCCCTGCTGTGATAGTTTCCATGCCTGGCCTCCAGCGTGGATGCCCTTCTTTGGGGTGGCAGGATGGGGGGCTGACCACCCACAAGGAAGCAAGGCCTGGGGGGCTTACAGCAAGGGCTCCTTCTCAGAGCCTCCTCCCAACAGTGGGTGGATGAGATCTAACACATCTGTCCTCAAGGGCCGCTTCCGCCCATGAGATACAGTGAAGAGAAATCCAGGCTTCACATCACCCGTGCCTCAGTTTCCATTTAGCTCTTGTTATGTGACCTAAAGCAAGATTCCTGTCATCTCTAAGTCTCATTCTGTTTCTTTGTGATACAAGGAGAATTAAACTGTAAAGACTTCGACCAGAGTTCAATTCCCAGGACAAAAATAAATAAATAGATTTTAAATACTTCAGAGAGTTCAGAGATCTAAAAAGCCTACATTATACAGCATATAATTTGTAACTGGATGATAGCCACTGCAGTCAGGCCTGACTATTTACGAGCTGTGTGACCTTGGAAAGGTCACTCAACCTCTGGATGCTGCAGCTTCACTTCCGTGAAATACTAACAACTGTACTTACTGTCGGTAGGCGTGAGGAGTGAGTGGTTTGTATCTATATGTAAAGTATTTATAACAGTAGCTGATGCTCACATGCTAAGCACTAATAAGTATTAACAACGACTCACTTTATATCTGAGTAAATCCCTTAAGACCATCTCTACTACACCGTGAGCACTCAATCAATGATAAGCATTGCTATCGTGCCTGAATATACAATAGTGCTGTCTCTCTAGTACGATCTTTGCCACAGTGGCTGCCCAATTCCCCATCACGTGCTGAGGGCTGGCAATAAGGCACACAGGACTGTGAGTGCCTGCAGGGTGGCACTTAAGAGGCAGTGGGTAGAATCCATCAGGTGGCCAAGGAGAGGAGGGGGTTGAGAATAGACAGGCAGAAAGCAAGAGAAAAAAAAAGACAGATATGTGCTCACAGGTGGATTCCACAGCCCATGGGCTCTGAATGCATTATTTACGAGCGTGACAAAGCTCAGCAGCCCTGCCAGAGCTGTTGACTGAAAACTCACTTCTGTGTAAGTACTGCCCCCAATCACAGAAGCAGACTGCCGTGAATTCTTCATTACTCTCCTTCCTTACGCTTGCATGTGACAAACAAGGTCCAGAGAGGCAGAGGCACTTAACCAAGATCACACAGCTGCTCAGTGGCAGCCAGGCCTAGAACCAAGACTCCTGGCCCCGAGGGAGTCCGAGGTCATATCCACTAGGCTAGACACTTAGAATTGCAAATTATGCAAGAGGTGTGACCCAGCAGGCCCTAAAATAGGCCCACCTGGAATGGAAGGCACGGGGAAGAGGTGCTGAGAATAATCGGGTGTACATTCCTCCTTCAGGCTCCCCCTTCTCTGGGAGAGCAAAGTCTGCCTACCCTTCATCCTTGCTGCTCTTTCTTCGGCCTCTGTGCCCAGGCACTTCGCAGATACACCTGACAGACTGTCTGGCCAACATACTGCGTAACAGCCCTACACTACACATCCCTGAGGGCTCCAGATGTCCGCATCATTGAAAGCCTGGCTGCGGGGTCCCGAAAGGGAAAGCTACAGGGATGAGCAGAGAAAGGTTTTTCAGCAGCCATCAAAAGACAATTTATCCCCACATTTATGGTGCCTGCCTTGACTCCTTCTAATCGGCCGCAAGGTCCTGGAGTTAATATATTGCAAGCCACTCAAATGAAAAAAAAAGAAGGAGCTATTGTTGCTGCTGCAACGGCTGCAGCCGCCTGGCCCATGAGTGGGATCTGCTGCAGACAATGCTGAGGGGAGCAGCTTATAATGTTCCGCGGAGACAACTCTACAGACATCCACAGTAGACCTCCAGGCTGCGCTGCCCAGCTTCTCCACCAGCCCTAAAACCAGAGCCAAGTCACGAACCTTCACTCCCCACAGTGCCAGTTCCAAAGAGATATATGCTACTGTCTCTGGCTCCTAATTTACCCAGGCAGACAAAATCTAATCATTTAACAAGTAGTTGCCAAACATCATTAGGTGCAGGCTTCCACAGGGACTGAAGGGTAAAATACAGTGCCTTCTCTCAAGGAGCTAAGAGTTTGGTAGGAAAGACATAATACAGAAGTCATCAGAATCAAGCAGAACTCCAAAACGCGCCCAAGTAACAGCCTGTGAGGCGGCCTTTGTCAGCTTTCACTTACAACAACCAGAAGACAGACAAAAACTCATAATGAAAAAGAAGAGGGGGAAAAAACAGATCCAGTAGAAATGTTTGCCCATCATAAAGCAGCGGCTGTTGCTAAAAAAGTCTTTTCAAATCCTTGTGAAGTTATTTCAAGATGGTGGAGAGGTTCTGTGAGACCCTGGGGAGCACCTACTCCATGTTTGTGGTCACACAGAGACACAAGCAAATCACACGCACGAGTCTTGGACGGGGCCGTGACCCCGGGTGTTCACGGCACACCATAACCCATGTCTGCTAATGAACTGAATAAATGAACAGAACCATTCCCTGAGCCACCAGTCCGACACCACAGCCCCTAATGCCCTAATTCTGTATCCTGTGAAGAGACAGTGGCTCCCCGGGCATGAAGGAGGAATTGGCAAAATGCATCCTGGAACATGTCATTCCCGTACATGAAGAAATCTGGTCTAGGAGGAAAAAATTATTTCTAGTAATAATATATGCTGAAAATTGGACTGTACATGTGCTCCATGAATTCAGAGTGTGACACAGATAGTAAAAGATAAAATGCAGTCTTAGCAGAATGCAGTATTATAGATCAGTTTTTCAATTTCAGAACTATGAACATTTCAGGCCACATAATTCTTTTTTATTGGAGAGCATCTCGTTCATGCCAGGGAGTTTCAAAGCATCCCGAGCCTCTACCTACAATGTACCAGTAGTACATACATCCTGCCCCAGTACTAACCCTAAAGGTCTCCAGACAATTACCGACTGTTCCTTGTGAGGGAAAGGTTGCCCCCAGTTTAAAAACACAGCCATAGATGAATGCTTAAGAAACTAAAGACTGTATGGTAATCTGGTTACATATTGCCCTCCAGTCATAAAGCTGACATTTTGCCACACAAAAGAAGCTGGGGAAAGCCCACTGGTCTCCTGCGCAGATGCTGACCAACTCGAGGTTTTGAAGGTTAATTCAGTTGAGGTTTATGGGGTAAAAGAGAGAACAAAAGAGAAAGATTACCCTAAAGCCCTCAGAAACTCTCTACTAAAAAATGCAGATGTCAGAAAACTGTTCCATAATATCAAAAAAAGTCCAACATCCATGAAATGAGCAAGCCATTAGAATAGATGTCCAATATGAACATACAAAAAGTATGATATGACCCAATGAAACAAAAGGAAGGAATAAAACAAAAACATATATTTTTTAAATATTTAAAGACCACTAAAAATGTAATCACACAATCAAACTATACAAGAAAAAGTAAATAAGCAAAATCAAAAAGCAGACAGAGGGCCAGGGATTTGGCTCAGGGGTTCTGCCACCTGCCTCGCAAGTGCAAAGGCCCGAGTTCTATCCCTGCTACCATTAAAAAAAAAAAAAAAGCAGAAAGTCACAACAGTAACCTGGGAAGCCCATTCAGATTGCAAAGGGAAAGGAAAAGGTGAAAAATCATTAAAGAATATTCAAAGAAAATAAAATAAATGATGCAAATACTTAGCATTTCTAAAAGTGCCATTGCAAGAAGAAACAGACTATCCAAAGATTAAAAAAAAATTTTTTTTTGGTGCCAGGGATTGAACTCACAAAGATAAAATGTTAATAAAATGTACTCAGAAAAGACAAATGCATTCTCATAAAAGCAGCATGATCTTTTAAACATTATGTGAATAAAAAGAAGAATGCTGCAGGCGTTCAAGGATTTTAAAAGCAAAGAAAAAGTGAAATTTCTAAGAAGGAACAGAATCAAACAAATCTCGTATTTTGGCTCTGAAATGATTTATAACATGGAAACCATGGACCCAGCCAATTGTTCCTAGGTAGGCAAAGACCATGAAAAACACACTAACCACACCACTGTCTTAGAAAGTAATGTGAGAATCAGGCCCACACCAGACACATGGCAACTTCCAAGCCCCCGGCAAACTCCCAACTCCCCCAAAGCTGATCCACACGACACTGAAAGGGAGGAAATCAAAAGCACACACCCAGGTTATCTGAAATTATATCAGGGCAAACAGCCAAACAGAACAATAAGGCATTTAGCGAGCTCACAGAGGACATAAGTAAAGAGATATTGGGCCAAATAAACAAAAAAGATAAACAAATAACCCAATGGTCAGCAACTCTACAGAAGAGACTAATAAAAAGCTAGCAGAGATCAAGAAACAATGCAAAACATGAATGACAGCATGTAAAAGAATGAGAGCCCATAAAATGGCTTCAGTACGAAATCAGGAGGTTAAAAATTCTATTCACAGTATGGACCAAAGTGACCGACATGGGGAGAGTGTCAGAGTGTCAGAACTAGAAGATGCAGCTGCTGTCCATAACCAATTAATGAGGTGCCTTAAAAACAAAAAGAGAACATGAAAAATGGGTCCAACCCTCCTAAATGAGGCAAAGAAGACTAAGATTAATTGAAATTCATGAAAATTCAGAAAACAGCACAAATGGCATAAAACTGTTCACAGAAATAATAGCAGAAAACTTTCCAAATGAGGGAATAGAGCTTCACATAGAGAGTAGTGAAGCACATTGAATCCCAAACAACCAAAATCAGAAAACAACTTCATCACAACCCAGGATAGTCAAAATCTCAGAAGTCTGACATGATAACAGAATTTTAAAAGTTGTTACTACAGAAACCAACAAATCACTTACCCAGTGATAACTCCAGTAGAAGTACAGCAGATTCCTCAACTCAAATCTTCGAGGCCAGCAGATCTTGAACTAAACTGTTTTAAGCCCTAAAATAAAAAACAAAAAACAATCTCAAACCCAGGCTGATATATCCTGTGAAAATATTTTTCAAAATTAATGGAGCAAGAAGATATCTTCATGGTAAAAAGTAATTCAAGACCACAAAACCAGTGCTCCAAAAAATTCTCCAGGGTAACCTAGAAAGACACAATGAAGCCAACAAAGACAAAATGTCTAATTGAATGAATTTACCAGGTGGAGCAAGCAGTTGACCAGAAAATGAGGCAAGGACAGGAATAACTCAAATACCTGTCAGTAACAGCTCTCAATGTGAATACTCTCTCTTTTCCCCAATCAAAAGACACAGACTGGCAAAATGAAACCAAAAACAAAAAACAAAAAACCCTGCAATATGCTGTATACAAGAAACACATTTAACCCAAAAGAAAATTATAGACTAAAAAATCAAAGGGTGAAAACATTACTCAATGCAACAGAAGTACACACACACACACACACACACACACACACACACACAAAACAGCTACACCTATCATGTACTCAGAAAAAGGAGATTTCAAGCCAAAACTGAATAAAAGACGCAAAGCAGGTCACTACATAATGGTTAAGGGAACAATTCAATGGGAAGAGATAACAATTATTGACATAGAGGTACTGAACAATGGTGCACCCAATTTCACAGTAAGTGCTACTTGATGTAAAACAAACAGTTAAATATGAAGTTGGTTATAGTGAGGAACCTTAATACCTATCACAAATAGATCAATGAGACCAAAAAGATCAGAGTTGATCAAAACTTTGAAATAAATGGAATGACAGATATCTATAGTGTTCCACCTAACAAAACAGAATATACATTCTTCTCAGCAGCATGTGGAATTTTCTCTACAATAGGGCACATACTAGACATTACAATAAGCTGAATATAAAAGAATTGAAATGGCACCATGCATACTATCAGATCATAGCTCAATGAAACTAGAAATAAACAACAAAAAAAACACAAACAATGTAAATGTAAGGAAACTAAACAATATACCCTTCAAGAAAACAAAGAGGGTTGCAGAAGAAATCAAGAAAGAAATAAGAGGCTGAGGATTTAGCCCAGTGGTTCTGCTGCTGCCTTCCTCGCAAGCACAAGGACCTGAGTTCAATCCCTGGCACAGGACAAAAACAGAAAGAAAGAAATAAGATAGTTTTTTCAAATATTTTCTTGCTGCTTTTACTTCTTTGTCTGAGAAATGTCTGTTCATTTCGGATGCCCATTTTTGAATCAGGTCTTTATATTTGGGGGGACTGATTGTTTTGAGTGTTCTT
>NW_022900921.1:5946267-5946977 GCF_012274545.1 Fukomys damarensis | reverse complement strand
CTAGAAGTTTTTTGGTGGAGTTTTTTGGATCTTCAATGTAGGGTATCATATCATCAGGAAATAATGATAGTTTAACTTCTTCCTTTCGTATCTTTATTGCTTTAATTTCTTTCTCTTGTCTAATTGCTGTGGCTAATGTTTCCAGAACTATATCGAAGAGAAGTGGTGATAGTCGGCATCCTTGTCTTGTTCCTGATTTTGACATGAAGGTTTTCAGTTTTTGGCCATTCAGTATGATGTTCGCTGATGGCTTTTCATAGATAGTCTTTATTAAATTGAGGTACAGATCATCTATTCCAATTTTTTGCAGGGTTTTTATCATGAATGGGCATTGAATTTTATCAAATGCTTTTTCTGCATCTATTGAGAGGATCATATGGTTTTTGTCCTTGACTTTGTTAATATAATGTATTACATTTATTGACTTTTGTATGTTGAACCACCCTTGCATCTCTGGAATAAATCCGACTTGGTCAGGATGGATGATCTTCTTAATAATCCTCTGTATTCTGTTTGCTAGTATCTTGCTAAGGATTTTTGCATCTATATTCATTAAGGAGATTGGTCTGTAGTTCTCCTTTTTAGTTGTATCTTTCCCTGGTTTGGGAATCAAAGTGATACTTGCTTCCAGGAATGAATTTGGAAGTATAGCTTCCCTTTCAATTTCATTGAAAAGTTTGAAGAGTAATGGTAGTAGTTCTTCTTTAAAT
>NW_022900921.1:5938349-5945543 GCF_012274545.1 Fukomys damarensis | reverse complement strand
TAATAAGATTACTGACATTTAGAAATGGGAAGAAAGGAGCTAAAGGTGTAGGGAAGGTGGGATGGGTAGGGGAAGAGTAAAAAGGGAAAAGAAAAAAATGTAAGAGAATGAAAAGATGAAAATAAAGTGTTTGTAGATGGGGAGGGGAGAAGGGGGTGAAGGGAGGGCAGAGGTAAGGGGAAAAAATGAGAATCAAGACTTTTCATGTAGAAGTACAAGATCCCAACAATGAATGTAACTGTACTGTATCCCTAAAATGTACCAATAAACTCAATTAAAGCTGAAAAAAAAGAAATAAGATAGTTAAATAAGAATTAAATGATAATGGCAGTGTAATATACCAGAACTTATGGAACACAAAGCAGTCCTAAGAAGAAAGTTTATAGCCAAGAATACAAAGTCAACACCCAAAAGTCAATAGCATACCTGTACATGAATAACAAACTCACTGATAGAGAAATTAGGAAAACAAAACCTTTCACAGTAGCATTAAGAACAAATGAAATATTTAGGAATCAACCTAACAAAGGAAGTGAAATACCTATATGTTAAAAACTACAATACTCTGAAAAAGTAGATCAAAGAGTTCATCAGAAAATGGAAATACATCACTTGTTCCTGAATAGACAGAACAAATATAGTGGAAATGGCCATATTCCCAAAACCTTCATACAGATTTGATGCAATCCCAATCAAAATACCAACAGCATACCTCAAAGAACTAGAGAAAATAATCCTAAAATTCATATGGAACCAGAGGAGATCTAGAATTGCAAAAGCAAGTCTGGGCAACAAGAGCAAGGCAGGGGGCATCACAATGAACAATTTGACATGATACTACAAAGTTACAGGGATAAAAGCAGCACAATACTGGCACAAAAAAAAAAGACCTGGGGATACATGAAACAAAATAGAAGATCCAAAACCAACTCCAAACATACTAGCTACCTTATCTTTGAAAAAGAGAATAAACACCTTCACTGGAAGAAAGACAGCCTCTTTTGTAAATGGTGTTGGGAAAACTGGCTTTCCACATGCCAACAATTGAACGTAGACCAATCTCTCTTACTGTACACTAAACTACAACTGAAATAGATCAAAGATATAAATACTAAAATAGAAATACTTAATACTTCTGATGGAAGACAGAATAGGTAAAACTCTGGAAGACATAGATGCTGGCAAAGACTTTCTGAACAAAACCCCAAACACACAAGAAATATTACAATCAACAACTGGGATCACATCAAATTAAAAAGCTTTGCACAACCAATAAACTCAATGAGGAAAAAAAAGCTTTGTACAGCAAAAGACCCATAGAATGGGAAAAAATTTTACTAGCCACTCCTCAGACAAAGTACTAATATCTAGATTATATAAAGAATTCAAATAAATCAGATCCTCCAAATTTAGAGACTCGATCCAAAAACGGGCATCTGAAATGAATAGACATTTCTCAGATGAAGGAATACAGACAGCAAATAAATACATGAAAAAAATAGTCAACATCACTGGTCATTCGAGAAATGCAAATTAAAATACTCTAGAAAGAAGGGCTATTATTAAGAGTTAACAAATGCTGGTGAGGCTGTGGAGGGAAAGGAACCCTTCTGCACTGCTGGTGGAAATGTAAATTGGTACAACCACTATGAAAATTAGTATGAAAATTCCTCCAAAAACTAAAACTAGAAGTTCCATTTGACCCAGCTGTTCCCCTTCTAGGTATCTTCAAAAAAGAGTTAAAAACATTATACCACAAAATGGAATATTACTCAGCCATAAAGAATAAGAAAATAGATGCATTCGTAGGAAAATGGACACATACTGAAGATATACTCCTAAGTGAAATAAATAAGGCACACATGTGTAAATACCGAATAGTTTCTCTGGTGTGAATAATCTGCAATAATACAGAAGATCCTAATAAGATTACTGACATTGAGAAATGGGAGGAAAGGAGCTAAAGGTGTAGGGAAGGTGGGATGGGTAGGGGAAGGGTAAAAAGGGAAAAGAAAAAAATGTGAGATAATGAAAAGATGGAAATAAAGTGGTTGTAGATGGGGAGGGGAGGAGGGAGTGAAGGGAGGGCAGGGACAAGGGGAAAAAATGAGAAGCAAGACCTGTCATGTAGAGGGTACAAGATCCCAACAATGAATATAACTGTACTGTATCCCTAAAATGTACCAATAAACTCAATTAAAGCTGAAAAAAACGTTATAGCACAGTAATATGTGCATACCATGTTTATAACAACACAATTTATAATAGTTAAATCTTGGAAACAGCCCACACGCCCATCAAATGATGAATGGATAAATAAAATGTGGTATTTATCTACAATGGAGTACTACTTTGCCATAAAGAAGGACGACTTGAGTCATTTGAAGGAAAATAGATTCATCATGAGACCATAATCTTAAGTGAAGTAAATCAGACATACAAGTTTAAATATTGCATTGCTTCTCTTCTGTGAAAAACCAAAGGATAAATAAGGAACATAATGGAAGATAGATATTGCAAAATAGTAAGAACCTGTTCAAGTGGGAGAGAGAACAAGATAGGCGGGGGTGTGGGAGGGAAGGAAAGAAAAAGGAAAAAAGAGAATAGAAGGAAAAAGTGGAAAACAAAGCTTTGTGGGAACGAAGGGTTGAAGGGAGGGGAGGAGAATGGTAAATAAAGGATTAAGATATATTATGCACCAGTATAAATTCTCTATGATAAATGTGAGCATTATGGATGACAACTATGTACTAATTTTAAAAATAAATTTTAAGAAAGACAAA
This sequence comes from Fukomys damarensis, assembly GCF_012274545.1. Classification (NCBI taxonomy): domain Eukaryota; kingdom Metazoa; phylum Chordata; class Mammalia; order Rodentia; family Bathyergidae; genus Fukomys; species Fukomys damarensis. The sequence continues at coordinate 5,942,760 of NW_022900921.1, read as the reverse complement.
GCAAAGCAAAACAAAAAAACAGCACAGTGTCAGCACAGAAACAAACATGTGGATCAAGTGAAAAGAGCAGATGATCCAGAAACAACCCCAAGCATATCCAACCATCTGACCTTCGACAAAGGGACCAAAACATACCACGGAGGAAAGAGAGCCTCTTTAAAGAATGTTGGGGAAAATGACTATTCACATACAGAAAATTGAATCTAGACCCACATCTCTCACCATGTACAAAGCTAAATCAAAATGGATTGAAGCACTAAATGAAAACTCTTGATGTCATAGACTAAGGCAAGGACTTTCAGAGCAGAACCCTAGTTGCACAGGCAATAGTACAGAGAACCAGTAAACGGTATCCTCTCAAATCAAAAAGCATTCTGCACCACAAAAGAAACAACCAATAGAATGAAAAGACAACCTACAGTACAGGAAAAACATTTTGCCAGAAATTCCTCAGAGGACTAACATCTAGAAAATACAAAGAACTCAAAAGAATCAGATGCCCCCCCCAAGAAAAAACAACCCAATCAAAAAATGAGCAAGGGCAGTGAACAGATACTTTACAGGGCTGGTCATCAGAAAAAATCCATCTTAAAACAACACTGAGATTCCTTCTTACTCCAGGAAGAGTGGCCAACATCAGGAAATCAAACAATACCATTGCTCATGAGGCTGCATGGGAAAAGGAACCTTTATACATTGTTGGTGGAAAAGTAAACTAATCACAACCACTATAAAAATGAGTATGGAGATTCCTCAAAGAGCTAAAACTAGAAACTCCATTTGACCCAGCCATTCCCCCTCAAGTGCCTTCTCAAAAGAATTAAGGATATCATATTATGATGATCCCTGTATGAAAATGTTTACAGCAGCACAACTTATAACAGCGAAATCTTAGCAGCAGCCCATATGTCCACCAACAGATGACATGGTATTTCCACACAACAGAGTACTACCCTGGCATGAGGGATAAACCTGAGTCATTTTTAGGAAAATGGATGTGCCTTGAGACCCTAAGCGTAAGTGAAATAAATCAGACACACACACTTAAATACTGCATGGTTTCCCTTATATGAGAAACCCAAATTAAAAATCAAGAGCCAAATAAAAGATAACAGGAAATAGAGACACAGATCCTTCTCAAGTGGGAAGGGGACCAAGATGGTGGAAGAGGGAGGGGGAGGGAAAGGGGATGAAAAATGAATTAAGAAGTTATGCAAATGTGCCGACTCCACGCAAAAACGTGAGCATTATGTACCGCAAACATGGACTGATAAAAAAATGAAGTGAAAAAAAAGTCCTCTGATAGAATAACCACGAAGAACAAAGACAGGAGAAGAAAAAGCAAAGTGACCTCAGAAATCAAGGACTGAGTAAATAAACTGATTGACGGTAAACACAGAAATCAGATAACAGAAGTGAAATTCGGTGATTAGAAGTCTGAATAAAATCATGTAAAACTACATAAAATATAAAAATTATTAGTTTAATAAAAGTAGATCTACATCCAGAGGCTACATTAACAATGACTGAAATATACTTGTAGGATATCAGAAATTTACTAAAAGTGCACTGAATATTTTACAGTGAACACAGCTTTACTCGTGCCTGAAAATTAGGTAACTGTAGATAAAATTATTAAAGTAGTCTCAGATAGACTATAACTATTCAAGCACCATGAAAAAATAACAACATATACTTCATAAAACACAGAAAATAATAAAACAAGGAAGCATAAAGTAATATAAAGATTTAAAGTCTGAATTGTAGACATTCAAAATAAACATAATCAAGTTGAAAACTGTCTTATGTGGCCAAAAAAATTATGAAAGTAACTGGCATACACACACAAGTTCTATTTAGTGAAAAGAATGCTCCCTGAAATGAATTACTAAACACACACGCACACACATACACACACACACAAACAGGTTTTATAAATTAAATAAGAAAGAAACTATGACATATAATTTATAAAGGATGAAATCAGGTTCATAACCATTTTATGAGAAAATGTTCAAAAATGTTCAAAAAATGTTCAAAGTTCAAAAAAGAAGCCTTAGGGAAAGTAAATCATGTTATAAAGGAAAAATACATAACAATAAATATTCATTTTTATTAGCCAAGAATTTCATTGAAATATATAAATGAGATTATACAAAGAAAAAGGTTGCAAATATCTAATGTAAATTATGTTGATTTAAATGGGGCACTTTACAAGCATAGACTATAGCTTCCCTCTAGCACTCAGAAGAGTCATAAAAATTGATTACTTATTCAGCTCCAATGAATACCTTAATATATTGCTTTAAAAATGAATACATCACATTTCAAAGCATGATGGAAGAAAATTCAGAAATTATTGTTTAAAATAACAATTTCTTTGAAATTACTGATATTCTCCCAAATTACTCTTAACTGAAAATAGAAATTGAACTCACTGATCCAAATTATTTCAAAAAGAATCAAATTTAAGATTACTGCACTCTGAGGTATATGAGAGGTGGTCAAAATTAAACACAGATTAAAACTGGTAACTTCACATATGTCATTACTCAAAATGAAAAAGTAAAAATAAGTGCATTTCTGACCAAAGAAAAACATCAGGAAAAGAGCAAACTAAGCAAACCTGAAATATCTATAAGCAAAAAATGAATTAATTAAATCATCCAAAGGATCTTTACAGTTTTTGAACAACTGAGGAAAATGCTCAAATAAAAACTACAAGAAATGAGAAAGATGTCCCTTTTTACTATAAATGACACTATGCACAACTCCACACTAATAAATTTTTTAAATTCTACTGAAATAGATTACTTTCTAGGAAAAGATAAATTAACAAAATTTACTCAAAAAGACAATAAAAATCAATGTTCCACAACAAATGTAATCATTATGTACTGCAAAAATGTATTAATAAAAATAATTTTAAACAGCAAGGAAGGAACTGAAATATTTGACCCCAGTCTGTTATATACCAAAATTAATTTGCTGTGCTTAAAAAATTGAACCTAATATGCACTTCCTAAAGGAAGGAGAATAAAATGTTTGTGAACTTTTTAAACTTGAGATTCTATAAGCTCTCACACACATAAATAAGTGCATCATCTCTACAAGAAAAAACATCTACAGATGTGACTATACCAAATTATAACTTTAGTATCAAAAAAAATCTTCAAAAGAAAATTTAAAAGTAAGTGAAATTGTTGCTATATATATGGTAGAAAAGCTGTAACCTTAATCTAAATAAGAATCAGAAATGGGTAATCACTAAGATAGATAAAGATGGGGACAGTGTTAAACCTCTCTAGCATACACGTAAATTCAAATAAAAATAAAATATATTTGTTTCTAATGAACTTATCTTTTAGATGAGGATCCCATCTCAGAGAAATGGAGAATTTTCATTGCTCGATTTTTTTATTAAGTCTCTGTGGAAACAATCTTGGCCATTTCCATCAGAAATCTGAAAATGTACACATTTTTGAAAAGGCCTTTATCCTTATGAAATACATATACAAAACTATTTAATGAATTGTTTATGTCAATATTATATAAACCGGGGCCGTGATCCACCGCAGGAAGGAGAACCACGCCTGCTCCTGACCCAGCCGTCATCACTCAAGCGCCGGGAAGGTAGCCGCACGGGCGCCCATGAACCCCATAAGCCCCCGCCCCCCAGCACTCTCAGACCTCCTGACTGTGCAAGTCTTTGGACCCACTCTGCAAAGACAGAGGTGGTCATCAAGGGTATTTTTCTGAGTTCCCAACTTTGAACATCTTTAAAGAAAGGGCGTGGGAAACCTGTAATAGAACGTTGCGGAGTTCAACCATTCAGAAGGATGGGGATCTCAATCTGGGCCTTGCAGCCCAAGGTCAGTCAGAGTCATGGGGTTCAGTCATCAGCTAACTGAGATCAGGGATCTTGCATCCTCGCTCTGTCTGAGCCATTAAATGGTAAATACACTATATTGAAAAGTTTGTTCACTGCAGATATGTTCTGGACTGCTTCTTGATTTCAATTGAATTCAAATGATTTAAGGGTGATAGACTAGTGACTACCACAGGTGGTCAGTGTCCAAGTTGTGCTTGATCTTAATGTGTTGCTGATTGTATCAGATGGGGTAAAGCATTGCCGTTGATTTGATGAGCTGTTTTCTCTGATGTTATGAAGATGAGAATGTCTGTGGGTTGTTAGAGACACAGAAGCTAGGGTGCAACTATATCAGGAAGATTGGGGTAATAATCCAGAGATTAAACCCAGGACAGTCCAACAACAAAAATTAAAATGAGAAAACACTTAAGTAAGACACAAGGACAGACTTCCAGTCCACCAATGGCAAACAGTAGGGCAAATGAGGATGAAAAGGCCGATAGTGAACCACCAGGACACCCTGAACTCAAAGCACAGGAA
>NW_022900921.1:5936796-5937214 GCF_012274545.1 Fukomys damarensis | reverse complement strand
TGAAAGTGAAAAGATAGAAAACAATTCTCCATGTGACACGAGCCCAGAAAAAAACAGGGGTAGCAATCTTATTTCCAGACAAAGTAAATTTCAAACCAAAATTGAATCTAGTATTATTAATATAGGACGGTACTGTATCATACCTCTATGAATGTAAAATATCTAGTACCTGCTTATGATACATAGTAGGGACCGTGCTTTATCAGAGCTACATTTAATGATATTACTCTAGAATGTTCTCTTTCCAGGTGATGATTAAGAGGCTAATAGAAAAAATGGTGCCAGGTACCACAGCAGCAACAGAACTTGGCTGTTGTCTATAATTTAGTTCAGATGACTGCAGAACCTGGAAAAGCTGTTGCTGCTATCGATGCATAACATACTATTATTAGTCTTTGTGTGTGTGTGTGTGTGTGTG